>NC_090651.1:117153250-117390750 GCF_040937935.1 Hyperolius riggenbachi | reverse complement strand
AAGCCCACCCATGAGTAACAGTAAACATTAAAATTGTAAATAAAAACATCTAATAGTAATATACAGTACTTTCCCTTCTTTTTGAAACTTTAGAGTTAAAGAGGAACGCCAGTGAAAATAATGTAATAAAAGTGCTTCATTTTTACAATCATTATGTATAAACGATTTAGTCAGTGTTTGCCCATTGTAAAATCTTTCCTCTCCCTGATTTACATTCTGACATTTATTACATGGTGACATTTTTACTGCTGGCATGTGATGTCAGTGGAAGAAGATGCTGCTTGCTTTTTTAGGCAGTTGGAAATAGCTGTAAACAGCTATTTCCCACAATGCAATGAGGTTCACGGACAGGAAACTGTCAGGACCACGATCCTGACATCACACTGTGGGAGGGTTTTCACCACAATATTATGCTGGGCATACATGGTGAGATAATGTGCCGGTATCGAGCCAGCGGCTCGATGCCGGCGCGTCACTGCTCGGATCAATTACCGCTCGTCCCCGCGGGCACTTCCTTATCAGCGCTTCGTTTTTGCCCATTGTTCGCCCGCGAGGATCGAGCCGGGAATCGATCCACACGGTGATCGGACACATCGGAAATTATTAATCGAGCCATCAGCGGCTCGATTGATAAGAAAATACACCGCCGTGTATGCCCAGCATCAGACATACAGACCCCCCTGATGACCCGTTGAGAAAGTTTGATTACTCATGGGAAAGAGGGTATCAGCTGATTGGGTTGAAGTTCAATTCTTGGTTGCAGTATTTGTTTAAGCTATGTACACAAGTTAGACCACTGCCATTAGCAAACAATGACTATGTGACAAATGAATAACATCTGATGGCAACAGGCCATGTTTGAATTCAATAACTATCTTTGCAATCAGATCATTACTGAAAGCCCAAAACTGAGGATCCAAAAGTACATAGCTAAACAAAAAAAAAAAGGTTTTAAATGTAGTGATTGTTTATCATCATCCGATACCTGTGTTTTCACCACAGACTGAACAGATCTGGCAGGTTGGATGGGTCTACATGGATGACAATCGTTGTCTGTCAGTGTCTTTTCGCAGCATTGTGCCTCTTCCTTCTGATGATACTTTGGGGGCCACACTGCTCCTCAATGGTTTTGGGGGACAAATTGTCTAGCATGTGTAACGAAAGCTTTACACTTCTGCTTACTTACTTGACGCCTGGGCATCTGAACAGGAAGTATGTGGGGTTCCCCAGCAGGAATGCAGATAGAAAAGCATTTTTATTAGATTTGGGAAATGTTAAAGAAGAATTCCATCAAGTGTTATTGCACTAAGAATTAAATAGGAGTAACATTTGAAATACCATGTATAATCATTTTTATTTTTGCCTTCAAAAATTATCAACTGCAATAATTTTGATTAGCACTAAAGCCGCATCTACACGAGTAGATGTGGCCGCGATGCGATGCTGATGCGACTCGATTGATAAGATCCGACAGGACGGATCTCAGCACCGCCGATTCCCTGCTCGCTCCCCGCGAGGGGACAATGGCAGGGAATCGAGCGGAAGATAAGCGGCGCCGGCGGGGACGAGCGGGCACGAGCGGGGAATCGAATGCGGCGCACGCGGGGCGAGCGGGGACGTGGCGGGCACGCGCAAGAGGCGATCCGGCGGCTAATCAAGCAGCCGGATCGCAGCCTCATCTACCCGTGTAGATGAGGCTTAAGACTATCTTCAGTTAACATTCAGATTATCACCTCGTACACATTCCTCTGTCAAGAATCCACAGTGTGTACAGCTTCCCCCCATGTTGTTTAGTTATCTGGCACACTGGATTTTTAAACAACAACATTACATCAACAACAAGCAAGTGCATTGTTCCTCTCTTTACTCTGTTGGCCGGAAAACCAGGAAACTCCTCCACCGTGTTCTTATCATTGTTCGTCCTCCCCTCTGTATTCAGCAGTACACATATCAAAGCAATGTGTCTGTACAACATTAGCTTTCAGAAGTGTTGCCTTTAGGGAAAGGGTCGTAATCATTTCAGGCGACAGATACTGTGCATGTGTATGACCCCTAACAGGGGCGTAACTACAAATCACTGCCCCCCCTGCAAAAATTTGGATCCCCGGGGCCCGCTCAGGGCCATTTTGGGGGGCAGGAGGGGTCGCAGTATGAGGGGAGAGCATTGGCCCCCACATCGGTGGGGAGGGGGTCCACTCCCCCCCCCCTCCCCTCCTGCAGGAATTAGCGTATGGCAGGTCGGACCTCAGCGGTGGAACACACAGGTATGCCTGTGTTCCTGGTGCCGCCGCTGCCACCTATTAATGCAGGAGGGGAGCGCGCTGAGGGGAGAGCCCGAGGTGAGGGAGGGGGAGTCTGCCCCCCTTACAGCTCTGGGCCTCCCTGCAGTTGCAGAAGCTCCTCCCATGTAGTTAAACCCCCTTGTAAGTCATTTAAACTGGGACTCTTTAGGTGCCCGACACTGTGTAATTATTGATAGATCAGGAACACCGTATTGATGATTTACCTGTACCATCACTTTGCTTCATGTAGGAGCATTAGATATTAGAAAATAATTCCAAAAATGTGTGTCTTATGTGCCTAATTATGTGCATGAATGAGTGTACATGCAGCAATTGTGCTTAAATTAATTCATTTGATAATACCAAATAATTCATGGCAGTTTTTCTGTTGTCTTTCATCAGTGAAATATAGACTTGATAAAGACTGGATAAAAATGCAAAAAGCAGCCATTCATGAACAACACAAAACAAAGCGGTGTATTTGTTAAAGAAGAACTTTATTGAATATAATTAACTGAACAACGTTGCTTATTTACTCACTTATAAATTGTTTATTCAGTATTTTTCAATTGTAAAATGTCACCTGATCTCCCCTTATGTTTTGGGGCAGAGGGAATCATGACATTGTAGCGTAGGTTAAGCATCATTGGAAGGGTGGGGTTACATACAAATATACAGAAATGCATAGAGTTAAAGTGAACCAAGCACCATTTTAGCACCCAGGGCATCTTAATAGCACAATAAACATGTATGCCAACAATGTGGCTCATTATTAAAAAAAACCTGCAATTTTACGTCTTCTTGTTACATTTAAAAGTTTAGCAGAGGCCGTTATTATCCTACTTCCTCCTACTTCCGAGGCCTGCCCGAGCACAAAAATTTCAGGCAGATAATGGCAGATAATTATTTTATTGCACACATTAGCAGAGAACAAACAAAAGGTTTCATCAGCAGGAGGGAAACGGGGTGGAGAGATTGCTTCAGAGAGTTTACAGAGGTCACAAATGCTATCTTCCTTTCCCTGGATAAATAATAGGCAGCTAGATGAAGGGGGGGGGGGGACATGGCAGCACTTATAGCTATTAGAAACCAGGACAAACTGCAGGGAAAAAAAGTGGCACTTGGTTCCCTTTCAGAAGTGTTTCTGGTACTAAAACCAGTAGAAATTAACAAAACAAAATGAGTATTACTTTCTGCTATATGTCATTATGATTCCTCTTTAAATTAAATATACAGTACCTTGCAGGCCAAGACCCTTGTTCTTTATGGTTATCTCCATACATTATTGGTTCAAAATAATTTTATCAAAAATAAATTTTGAGAGGTGAGAACCAGTTGGGTTGGCTGCCAAGGGGTGTTCAGTAACAATCTGAAGGCCACGGGATTAAGTTGCTTTGAGCCATCTGCAAGGTGGTACTCCACATAACATAAGTTGCAAACAACATGGCACAGAAACCAAATACTGACTTATTTTTGTAACTTTCTGGCTGGGTTGTTCTACTAAAGTCTTTCTTGGACACAATGGAAAGGTTTACTTTTTTTGTTATTTCTAAATAGTGATGTAGCGAACTTGAAATTCTCGAACGTGAATTTCCGCAAAAGTTCGCAAACAGGCGAATCTGGCAAACCGCCAGAGACTTGTATGGGCAGGTGAATTTTAAAACCTATAGGGACTGTTTCTAGCCACAAAAGTGATGGAAAAGTTGTTTCAAGGAGCCTAACACCTAGATGTGGGCATGCCAGAGGGGGATTCATGGCAAAGGTCCCACCAAAAATTACGTAGTTGACGCAGATTCATGTTTTGATCTCTAAAGGGCAGAAATCACAGAACATTCCTAAATTTGTGGAATTAAGTGCTTTAAAACTTCCAGCGTGCGTATGCGGTGATAAGGTAGTGTAAGGGTTATGTTCACACTGACAGACAAAATGCTGCATTTAACACACCGCAAAAAAAAAACGCAAGGAGCTTTAGTGATAACATCAGGTAAACAAATAATTGTTTTTACTGGTTGACACCTCCAGGACATAAATGTTAGTCCTCTCGGTGACAGTCTTTGTGTAGTGGTGTGTAGTGGTCACCGTGTTTGTGTACATGTTCGCGGGAGTGCAGGGGATCATGGTTTTCCAGCCCCTACTGTCGGGCTGAGGTTGTTCAATGACAGTAAAGTGACCATAAAAACATAAATTCTGCACTGAGGCCTTATACAGGAGCAGTCATGAATACTAGATGCCAGTAGTGGAGGTGAAGGATTATTGGGTTATGGTGAATGCACTATTAGGACCAGCAGACCTGTCTCCGACAGCTAACAAGTGCACTAGACACACAGGATTGCAAGATAACAATAGCAAGAAAAAGAAAAACAGCCCTCAGAAGGGTGAACTATTGTAGCACTAAGCATTGATCGCACCTGTCTGCAACAGCTTATGTGCACTATGTGGGCACACTGAACATCAATATCAGAAGATCTTATCACAAGATCACAAGATTTTTGGGCAGCATTAGCCTAATGACTCTCCTCCTTAGATTTGATTTTACAGATTTAAGTTTGAAAGTTATCTATTAAAATGATATCAAAATCAGCAGTCTCTGAGGGCCCTTCAGATGTGAGATGGCCATAGGATGATATTGTGAGAATATTTGAGAGAATGATCGCAGCATAATCATGCACACTTACAGTGGTCATCTTGAGTAAGGCTTCATCAAACCTTCCTTTGAGATTAGTAGGCCTCATAAAAACAGAAACATCAGGGTTTCTCCATAGAGAAATGAACACACATACAGTCAATATCAATTTTTTATATATCTGTCAGTAGTATCCCACCGCACAGTCATTAGTAAATTGTGTTGATGTGACCTTGAATTGATTGTAGGTGGCCAACATAAGTGATTGAGACAAAGTACAATAGATTTGGGGAAGTATTGGTGAGATGATTCCCTTTACCCTTCAGTTGAAGGCATTGTTTAAAAACCACAAATTTCTACAGTAAGTGTAAGATTGGTGAGGACATGAGAATATTAACAGACAAATGTATTTAATTTAATAACAATGTAATTTATTAATGCACATGAACAGCTGCTACAGAAGAAATCATTTATATTTTCAGTTCACTGGTAATATAAATTGTAATATCCCATTCAATATTTAGATCTGTGTAAATTAATTTTAATCCATATTAAACATATCACTCTCCTATTGTTTGCTGTAAACTACTTTCATCAGCACATCTCTAAATTTCGTGTTCAGCACAGCGGTGATCAAGTGCCCAGCGACACAAAAACAGCTTTTAGCTGCTCCGTACTTTCACTGAACACCCACCTGCTCTCACCCCATTGGTTGTGGAAACTTAATGGATTAATTTACCTGGCATGTCATGTCATTGTGAAATAAAAGTTTCTAAATGTCTGAACTGTTGAAGTGCCGCCCTCATCTTTTCTGATCCATATATCTAGATTTGCTAGATTTTGCTTTTTTAAAGTGACTTTGAAGCGAAAAAAAATTATGATATAATAAATTAGTTGTGTAATACGGATAATTACTAGAACATTAGTAGCAAAGAACTCACTCTCGCATTTTTATTTTCAGTTATATAGTTTTTTTATAACAATGCATCATTCTCTAATATTTGCAATTTACACATTACACTAAGCATTCTAAATGATTTCACAGAGCAGGCTAGTGAACTTTTGAACTGTCCTCTGCCAAAAAAACAAAATACAGTGACAGACAGTTGAGACAATAAGCTTCAGAAAACAGAGCTCTCTGCGACTTTGAAAGTCGTAGAGATCAGTGGCTCTTTTGCATAGATTACAACTGGAGTTTCTTAGCTCTTCCTGTACTCGAAACAATATTAGACTCATATCTCCTCTGCTAATGTTTTATTTCTGTACTACACATACAAATCATTATATAGTTTATTTTCACTTCAGATTCCCTTTAACCACCCTGTAGATTGGCGGCGGCAAAGTGGAATCCCCAGGACCACGTAACGCAGATTGGCGTCGGGTCCTGGGTCTGTTTCGGGCCGGGGATCGCGCGCAGTTATGCGCATGCATCCGCCGGCAATAGGCTCCGCCCACCCACAACGACAACCCGCCGGCCGTTCGGAAGCGCCGGTGGGTTGTTAACCCCACGATAGCTGCATACAAAGTGTATAATACAGGCTGCCTCCTGCCCTGGTGGTCCCAGTGTCCGAGGGACCACCAGGGCAGGCTGCAGCCACCCTAGTTTGCACCAAACACACCTGCTCCCCCCTTCCCTCTGATCGCCCACAGCACCCCTCAGACCCCCCCCCCCACCCCCCAGACCACTGTTTGCACCCAATCACTCCCCTAATCACCCATCAATCACTCCCTGTCACTATCTGTCAATGCTATTTTTTTATTAGGTCCCTAACTGCACCCTGGGGGCTCCTGATCACCCCCCCACCCCTCAGATTCTCCCCAGGACCCCCCCCCTGTGTACTGTATGCATCTATCCCCCTGTAATAACCCACTGATCACCTGTCAATCACCTATCAATCACCCATCAATCACTCCCTGTCACTGCCACCCATCAATCAGCCCCTAACCTGCCCCTTGCGGGCAATCTGATCACCCACCCACACCATCAGATCGCCTGCAAACCCGCCGTCAGATCACCTCCCAAGTGCATTGTTTACATCTGTTCTCTCCTCTAAACACCCACTAATTACCCATCAATCACCCATCAATCACCCCCTATCACCACCTGTCACTGTTACCCATCAGATTAGACCCTAATCTGCCCCTTGCGGGCACCCAATCAACCGCCCACACACTCAGATTGCCCACAGACCCCCCCTTATCAATTCGCCAGTGCATTATTTACATCTGTTCTTCCCTGTAATAACCCACTGATCACCTATCAATCACCCATCAATCACCCCCTGTCACCCCCTGTCACTGCCACCCATCAATCAGCCCCTAACCTGCCCCTTGCAGGCAATATGATCACCCACCCACACCATCAGATCGCCCGCAAACCCGCCGTCAGATCACCTCCCAAGTGCATTGTTTACATCTGTTCTCTCCTCTAAACACCCACTAATTACCCATCAATCACCCATCAATCAACCCCTGTCACCACCTGTCACTGCTACCCATCAGATCAGACCCCTATCTGCCCCTAGGGCACCCAATCACCCGCCTTCACCCTCAGAACGCTCTCACACCCCAGCCCTGATCACCTCACCAGTGCATTGCTTGCATCTATTCCCCCTCTAATCACACCTTGAGACACCCATCAATCACCTCCTGTCACCACCTGTCACCCCCTAGCACACCTACCCATCAGATCAGGCCCTAATTTGCCCCGTGTGGGCTCCTGATCACTCGGCCAAACCCTCAGGTCCCCCTCAGACCCCCTTCCGATCACCTCCCCAGTGCATTGATTGCTTCTATTTTTCCCTCTAATCACCGCCTGAGACACCCATCAATCACCTCCAGTCACCCCCCCCTAGCACTCCTATCCATCAGATCAGGCCCAATACAACCTGTCATCTAAGAGGACACCCTGCTTATGACCGGTTCCACAAAATTCGCCCCCTCATAGACCACCTGTCATCAAAATTTGCAGATGCTTAAACCCCTGAACAGTCATTTTGAGGCATTTGGTTTCCAGACTAATCCTCACGGTTTTGGGCCCCTAAAATGCCAGGCAGTATAGGAACCCCACAAGTGACCCCATTTTTGAAAAAAAGACACCCCAAGGTATTCCGTTTGGTGTATGACGAGTTTATAGAAGATTTTATTTTTTGTCAAAAGTTAGCGGAAAATTGATTTTTATTGTTTTTTTCACAAAGTGTCATTTTCCACTAACTTGTGACAAAAAATAAAATCTTCTATGAACTCACCATACACCTAACAGAATACCTTAGGGTGTCTTCTTTCTAAAATGGGGTCACTTGTGGGGTTCCTATACTGCCCTGGCATTTTAGGGGCCCTAAACCGTCAGTAGTCTAGAAACCAAATGCCTCAAAATGACCCATGAATGTACCCTTTAGCGCACCTAGGCTGCAAAAAAGTGTCACACATGTTGTATCGCCGTACTCAGGAGAAGTAGTATAATGTGTTTTGGGGTGTATTTTTACACATACCCATGCTAGGTGTGTGAAATATCTCTGTAAATGGACAATTTTTTTATTTTTTTACACACAATTGTCCATTTACAGAGATATTTCTCCCACCTAGCATGGGTATGTGCAAAAATACACCCCAAAACACATTATACTACTTCTCCTGAGTACGGCGATACCACATGTGTGACACTTTTTTGCAGTCTAGGTGCGCTAAGGGGCCCAACGTCCTATTCACAGGTCATTTTGAGGCATTTGTGTAACGATTGGTGTCAGCTAAACAGATTTTCTGATTATTGGTGATCTGCAGTATCACCAATAATACAGATGCTATACCTGATTATGTGGTGATCTGCAGAATCACCAACAATGCTAGTATAGCCAGACACAGGACTACCAATGTGAGATAGTGTTTGGTGCAACAATAATGAGGAATATGAAGTCTCGCGAGGAGCGGGCGATTCAGACAATACTGCAGCCTCTGATCACCTGAGGAGCAGGTGAGTCAGGCTGTGAGTCAGTGGACACCTGTGGAGCAGGTATCACCAACTGAGCTACAGAGAATGATCACCTGAGGAGCAGGTGATTAAGACTATACTGCAGCCAGTGGACACCTGAGGAGCAGGTGTTACAGACAGTGCTGCAAAGGATATTCACCTGAGGGGCAGGTGATAAAGACTATACTGCAGCCAGTGGACACCTGAGGAGCAGGTGTTACAGACAGTGCTGCAAAGGATATTCACCTGAGGAGCAGGTGATTAAGACTATACTGCAGCCAGTGGGCACCTGAGGAGCAGGTATTACAAACAGTGCTGCAAAGGGTATTCACCTGAGGAGCAGGTGATTAAGACTACACTGCAGCCAAGGGACACCTGAGGAGCAGGTGTTTATAGACAGTGCTGCAGTGGAGCTTCACCTGAGGAGCAGGTGCAAAGCCACAAATCCCTCGCCAGTGGCTAGGCATACTGGTGAGGCAAGAAGGTCAGACAAGCAGAGTAGGCAACGCACGGGCAGATAAGGTACAAAGACAGAAGACTGACTCAGTGTCAGGTCCAGGCAGGGTCGGCAACATGAATCAGATGAGCAGAGGCACAGAGTCAGTAAGCAGGAGAATAGTCAATGGAAGCAGAAGGTCACAACAGACAATACAATAAACTAGCACTCTAAGCTATCAACAGAATCTGGCTAAGTGTGGATCCCCAGCTCCGGCTGGTTCTAGCACACTTTGGGATCTGACTAGGTCTGAGCACTCACACGTTAGCATTCGCAACAGCAGACACGGGACAACTGACAGACTACCACTATATATACATAGCAGCTCCGCAGCGCCGCCTCAGTCACTCAGCCAATCCGAGATAGCGTTTGGAGTCAGCTGACCTGGCAGATCAGCTGACTCCCCTTCTATTCGCATAAAGGTCCTGTCTCCTGGCGTGCGCGCGCGTAGCCCTCAATCTATGTGCAATAGAAGAACCAGGCAGAGCACCAGCATGTAACTGCGTGGCCAAAGCCGCCGGCTGATACGCGGAGATAGCCGCCATGCCGCTTATCTCCGCGGCGGCATCTCCGCTATCCATTACAATTTGCTTTCCAGACTACTCCTCATGTTTAGGGCCCCTTAAATGCCAGGGCAGTGTAGGGACCCCACAAGTGACCCCATTTTAGAAAGAAGACACCCCAATTTATTCCGTTAGTAGTATGGTGAGTTCATAGAAGTTTTTATTTTTTTGTCACAAGTTAGTGGAAAATGACACGTTGTGAAAAAAAAAATCATTTTCCGCTAACTTGTGACAAAAAATAAAATCTTCTATAAACTCACCATACTACTAATGGAATACCTTGGGGTGTCTTCTTTCTAAAATGGGGTCACTTGTGGGGTTCCTATACTGCCCTGGCATTTTAGGGGCCCTAAACCATGAGGAGTAGTCTAGAAACCAAATGCCTTAAAATGACCTGTGAAATCCTAAAGGTACTCATAGGATGTTGGGCCCCTTAGCGCAGTTAGGGTGCAAAAAAGTGCCACACATGTGGTATCGCCATACTCAGAAGAAGTAGTATAATGTGTTTTGTGGTTTATTTTTACACATACCCATGCTGGGTGGGAGAAATATCTCTGTAAAAGACAATTGTGTGTAAAAAAAAAATAAAAAAATTGTCCTTTACAGAGATATTTCTCCCACCCAGCATGGGTATATGTAAAAATACACCACAAAACACATTATACTACTTCTCCTGAGTACGGCGGTACCACATGTGTGGCACTTTTTTGCACCCTAACTGCGCAAAGGGGCCCAAAGTCCAATGAGTACCTTTAGGATTTCACAGGTCATTGTGAGAAATTTGGTTTCAAGACTACTCCTCACGGTTTAGGGCCGCTAAAATGCCAGGGCAGTATAGGAACCCCACAAGTGACCCCATTTTAGAAAGAAGACACCCCAAGGTATTCCGTTAGGGGTATGGTGAGTTCATAGAAGATTTTATTTTTTGTCACAAGTTAGCAGAAATTGATTTTTATTGTTTTTTTTCACAAAGTGTCAATTTCCGCTAACTTGTGACAAAAAAAAATCTTCTATGAACTTACCATACTCCTAACAGAATACCTTGTGGTGTTGTCTTTCTAAAATGGGGTCACTTGTGGGGTTCCTAAACTGCCCTGGCATTTTAGGGGCCCTAAACCGTGAGGCGTAGTCTTGAAACCAAATGTCTCAAAACGACCTGTGAAATCCTAAAGGTACTCATTGGACTTTGGGCCCCTTAGCGCAGTCAGGGTGCAAAAAAGTGCCACACATGTGGTATCGCTGTACTCAGGAGAAGTAGTATAATGTGTTTTGGGGTGTATTTTTACACATACCCATGCTGGGTGGGAGAAATCTCTCTATAAATGGACAATTGTGTGTAAAAAAAATGAAAACATTGTCATTTACAGAGATATTTCTCCCACCCGGCATGGGTATGTGTAACAATACACCCCAAAACACATTATACTACTTCTCCTGAGTAAGGCAATACCACGTGTGGCACTTTTTTGCAGCCTAACTGCGCTAAGGGGGCCAAAGTCCAATGAGCACCTTTAGGCTTTACAGGGGTGCTTACAATTTAGCACCCCCCAAAATGCCAGGACAGTAAACACATCCCACAAATGACCCCATTTTGAAAAGTAGACACTTCAAGGTATTCAGAGAGGGGCATTTTGAGTCCGTGGCAGATTTCATTTTTTTTTTGTCACAAGTTAGCAGAAATGCATCTCAGTGAATACTTTGGGATGTCTTCTTTCCAAAATGGGGTCATTTGGGGGGTATTTATACTATCCTGGAATTTTAGCACCTCATGAAACATGACAGGTGCTCAGAAAAGTCGGAGATGATTCAAAATGGGAAAATTCACTTTTTGCACCATAGGTTGTAAACGCTATAACTTTTACCCAAACCAATAAATATACACTGAATGTTTTTTTTTTTTTTATCAAAGACATGTAGCACAATAAATTTGGATGAAAATGTATACAGAAATTTTACTTTATTTGACAAATTTTATCACAGAAAGTTAAAAAAAATCATTTTTTGACAAAATTCATGTATTTTTTGATGAATATAATAAAAACTAAAAATCGCAGCAGCAATCAAATAGCACCAAAAGAAAGCTGTATTAGTGACAAGAAAACGAGGTAAAATTCATTTAGGTGGTAGGTTGTATGACTGAGCAATAAACCGTTAAAGCTGCAGTGGTCTGAATGGAAAAAAAGGCTCTGGTCCTTAAGGTGTTTTATGACTGCAGTCCTTAAGTGGTTAAAGCAAACCTGAAGAGAAAATAAACTTATGAGATAGTGAACTGTATGTAAAGTACAGCTAAGAAATAGAACATTAGTAACAAAGATACTGTATGAGTCTCATATTGTTTTCAAGTACAGGAAGAGTTAAAAAACTTTAGTTGTTATCTATGCAAAAGAGCTTCTCTGATCTAATCGACCCAACTTGGATAGAATACAATCCTGTTTTCTGAAGCACTTAAACAGCCAAGAAACAGTGAGAGACAGCTTTAGATAAGGTTTAACTGTAGAGAAGTTCAATGGGTCATTAATTATGCGTTGTTTTATAGCTTAAAAGACAGAGTGTGGTTTAAAACTGCAACTGTGACAGTGTGATGCAGTGTTCTAAAGAAAGCTATGAAAACTGAAAATAAAAATATGAGACATGAAAAGCAAAACCTAAGGTAATTGTAGTATAAATAGTATAAAAGGATTTTAGGTTGCTACTCTGTAAAACAAAGTTGATGAAATGGGCAGGGCTTATGCACATATGGGGCTTATGCAGAGGTCAGGAAAAAAATGTGCGTGTGCAACAGGTTCAGGCTAAATCAAAGGGTATGAAAGAATGAGGCAGAGTAAACTGAAGATTTTACATTTTTTAAGGGGCGGAGCATGTTGGCGAGACGATTAGAGGCCAATGTGACACTTTAACACAGGGGTAAGGAACCTATGGCTCGGGAGCCAAATGTGGCTCTTTTGATGGCTACATCAGGCTCACAGACAAATCAGTAGGGGTTGATTCACTGAGCTACACTGCTCAAGCAGCACAGCTTAGTGTGGCAGCGCAAGTAACATTTTCAAAGTAGGCACGCTACTGCTGTAGCACACACTACTAACTTACTCGCGCTACCCCCAAAGCTAACGGCCGCTCCATTTGTCCCACCCTGGATCGTGTCAGGTCCAGTAACTTTGTAGGATGAGATCCCTGCACTTTGATTGGCTTAATAGGCTGCCTGCCACTTGACCGGCAGCCTATTGGGCGAAAGTGCGGGGATCTCATCCTACAAAGCGAATCAACCACCAAGTCAGCTAGCTAATTGTACAAGCTGTTAGTTGGGAAAATGCTGATGTTGCTGAAACCCAAGAGAAGCTGAAGACGTGTCTGACACTTCCGCTGCCCTGTGGATCAGCTGTTTACACATCACCATGGCAACAGGGACATGAGCCCTCTGCTGCACATGTGCACTGTCCCAGTTTGAGACATATTGTATGGCTCTCACAGAATTACATTTTAAAATATGTGGCGTTTATGACTCTCTCAGCCAAAAAGGTTCCTGACCCCTGCTTTAACAGTTCATTGACCTGATCAGTAGAATAATAAGATCAAGAATAATAAGCAGGTGATCTGCAGCATACTTATAGTGTGCTCTCTGTATTAGCCCAGTTCAAAGCAAATCTTGGTCCAGGCATTACGGATGCTAATTCAGATGCTGCGGAATTAAAATTTCCAATCGTAAATCCGCATTTCCGATCAGAATTCAGAAATCGGAAAATGGAAATCAGAAATCAGAATTCTGTGGAAATCTGATTTACCTACTTGGTAATTTTACCCCAATCACAGAACTCAGAAGCATTGGACCAATCACAGAATGCATATTTTTTCTGCATAATTTTAACTTCAGACCAACCACAAGATTGATTTTCTGCTTTTGACTAATAAATGACTAATGACTAATAAAATACTTCTTGAAAATAGGAAATAAAAAAAACCCAGAAAATCGAAAAAATGGAAAATCGGACTTTCAGCTGAATCGAAAATGGGACATTTCCGACCATCTCTACCAGGCATGCTTAACTGATCAACACAAATTTCTACTGCATTTTAATAGACTTATGGATCTCACAAAACACTGTCAGACTATTCCCAGGCTTACTGCTGGCAGTACAAGCCTAGACGACCCACAAGCCAACCTCTGTGTTTCAGATTGTGAACTACATAATATTTTTCAAGGCTATCAATCATTATGAGTCAGTTGGCAGGAAAATGAATCCACGGGCCAGAGGTGATAAGATTCAGCCATCAAGGCACACTAATAGACCGTACGTGAAGGAGATAGTTATGAGACAACAGGGATGGCCAAGCCACTTATCCCTAGAACCTGACTTTTGCAGTAATATTCCCAAAAGAATCCTGCTGAGAACTATGTGCCATTCGTAGAGGAAGATCTAATAAGATTCTGTTAGGTGAAAACTGTTAGACGGGTTTCACATTAGAATTATGTATTGTAATGGCTCATATTTCCACCACATACAGATATGTTTGATTTTCACACAATGGACCTCATTTTATACTGTCTTGTCTTTATTATATGACCAGCAGCCTAAAGTGCTAGTCACGCTTTGTGTGCTTAGTGCATGCAATTGTGCTGACCTTACCACTCAGTGGCATGTTCACATTGTATACAGCACATTTTTCTATAACACACATGGGAGTATAGCCACTAACCAGCAGTAATCAGAATAACATGCGTAAAGACGTACACATGATGCGTAAAGAGTAATGCATTGCTTGTAATGTATTGCATTTTCCTTTACTCATCGTGCACTAAAGAACCACTACCGCTGAAAATGTTAAAATGTAAAATACAGGTAAACACATACAAATAAAAAGTATGTTTCTTCCAGAGTAAAATGAGCCATCAATTACTTTTTCTACTATGTTGCTGTCTCTTACAGAAGGTAGTAAAAATCTGACAGAACGGATAGGTTTTCGACTAGCCCATCTCCTCATGGGGGGATTTTTTAATTTTTTTTTTATTTTTACAAAAGCAATCCCTGTAAGGAATCTAAACAAAGATGCCTGCTGCCCCCCTACCTGTTTACACACTATTTTGTCAGTTGGGCTGAGCAACTGTCATTGATTAAGTGCTTTTGAAATAAAGAAAACCATGAGAATCCCCCATGAGTAGAGGGGCTAGTCCAAAACCTGTCAGTTCTGTCCGATTTTACTACCTACTGTAAGAGTGACAGCAACATAGGAGAAAAGTAGTTTCGAGCTCATTTTATGTAATTTTTAGTTGTATATGTTAACATGTATTTTACATTTTACAATTTTTGCGACAGTCGTCCTTAAAGCATAATATTCTGTACTTAAGTGATCATACCACATTGAAACATGTGTGTGCTAAACTAACTTCTCAGGCCATGAAATAACATGCACATTTTAATGTTGTGTATGAGCTTTGCATTATGCAACCTGTATAGTGTGAATGATGCATAAGGTAAACACTATGCAATTTAAAATATTGTAAGCAAGTATTATAAATTGATACCTAAAAAATACTTTGTTAAAAAATACTAAAAGCAGTAGAGTGTTGTACCGTGTATGTAAGCTGTGTGTTTTTATTATTATTATTATTTATATAGCGCTGACCTCTTCCGCAGCGCTGTACAGAGTATATTTTGTTGCCACTTATCTGTCCCTCAGAGGGGCTCACAATCTAATCCCTACCATAGTAACATGTCTATGTATGTATCGTGTTGTGTATGTAATCATAGTCTAGGGCCAATTTAGGGGAAAGCCAATTAACTTACCTGTATGTATTTGGGATGTGGGATGAAACTGGAGTACCCAGAGGAAACCCACGCAGAAACATGGAAAACATACAAACTCCTTTCAAATGTTGCCCTGGCTGGGATTCAAACTCGGAATCCAGCGCTGCAAGGCGATAGTGCTAACCACTATGCCACCATGCTGCCAGCTATGACACTGTGCTGCCCATGTTTTAACATCTTGTTAGCAGGAAAAAAAAAGTCTGAAGAAGGATTGTTAGCCAAAAACTTACTTTTTATTTACGGTACCTCTATGTCAGCCAATAAATGGTATCATCCTGATTCTAAACTTCTTGCTTTTCAAAAATGCAAAAGATAGGCAAATGTATGCATCTTGAAAATTGACCAATTGGATCCCCCAAGGTGGAATTCGATTTGTCTATTTGCAAGCCATATATGGTTACATACTACTTATTGTTTATTTATATAGCACTGACACTTTCTACAGCGATGCTCAATGTTTACGATAATAGGGAGCACAGATACATGAGCGGTTCTACATGCTGTACAATAAGGACAACTAGTGATACAAGTCAAATACAAATAAGTGAAAATCAAAACTATGAATTTTCAAAACTGGCTGTAAGCTCAAACTGCATTTCCTCACATGCAGGAAATATATTATACTTTATTTGCAGTACAGAGAGCTCAGCAATTCTTCCTGAATGAGGTATTACTAGTTGCACAGATTAGGAAACCTTGTCACTCATGTTCAACACCTGGACTAATCCAGAGGTCAGCAACTACTGAAAGTGCTACCTGACAATCTCTTTTTGTGAAACTGTGAAATGGTGTTTTGATGTACAAAACAAGGTAAAAATCTATAAAAGTGCTTGCCATAAATAATTTCAAAGTATTGAGCTGAACTGAAGTGATTTTTTTGTTTTTCCTCAACAAAAGTGGAATACATGTGATTGTCACAAGAAAAAGCCTATTCAGTACAAACAGATGTTTATCCAATGTCAGCTTCCCAGACAGCATCTACAACATGTCATGGAGAAATGCTACTTATGAGGAAATAATGCAGCAGTTCCTGTTACAGAGGAGAAAGGAAATAGCTAAATATGTTGAAGAAACAAAATGGCTATCTGTGGTAAATAGTTAAAGACATGATACCAGTTTCAATGCACATCACAAAACATGCTAAAAGTAGAGATGGCCCGAACGAATCGCCGGCGAATGGTTCCCAGCGGACTTCCATGGTTCGCGTTCGCGGAGAACCACAAACTTTTGCGGAAGTTCAATTCGCCCCCATAGTGCATCATTAGGGTCAACTTTGACCCTCTACATCACGGTCACCAGGCACATTGTAGCCAATCAGGCTACACTCCCTCCTGGAGGCCCTCCCCCATTATAAAAGGCAATCTTGTTCTTGTGATCCATTTTTTTTTTTGTGTGGCCCACTTGCATTATATACAGCCTTGTCAGTCAGTCGCAGCTGGCCTTTGGCACCTTAATTCCTACTGTGCCACTGCCAGGCCCAGCACATTCAGTGACTACCTGTGTGTGTGACAGGCAGCTGCACATTTGTAATCCCAATCACTGCACCTGTTCACTGTTCAGTGCACCTACCTACCTATACCTATGTGAGTGCACGCATTGTTAATACCACCAGTTATTGCACCTGTCATTGCAGTCCGTGTGTGTGACAGGCAGCTGCACATTTGTAATCCCAATCACTGCAACCTGTTCACTGCACCTGTGTTACCACACATTGTTGTACCAGCAGTCACTGCATACCTGTTCACTGCACCTGTGTAACTGTACATTGTATTAGTCAAGTCAGTGCATACCTTTCACTTCATCCCCCCATATGGACAAAACAAAAGGCAGAGCCAGAGGCAGGCCACCTGGCAGGTCTGTTTGAGGTCGCGCTGTTGTGATTTCATGCGGCCCTCGACCAAAGTACAGTGTTCAGAAGAAGGCACGTGCCATCAACCCCCAATATTGTCAGGACGTAGTTGACTATTTAACACAGAACACCTCATCTTTCTCAGCTTCCGCACAGAAGCGTGACATATCTTCCTCCTCCTGCTCTGATTCTGGCACCCCACTTAACACTCAGTTGGCCGCCGCCACCAAAGTGCAATCACCCCAGGGCTCAGTGGTGTGGACATTTTTGTGTGTGTCTGCCTCAGATGAGAGCAATGCCATCTGTACTCTCTGCCACTGAAAATTGAGCCGTGGAAAGACCAAGACCCACGTAGGGACAACTACCTTACGAAGGCACATGATTACAAAGCACAAACTGCAATGGGATGACCACCTGAGGAAAAGCAGCACACAAAAGCAAAGCCACACACCACACTGGAAGATACCAAGCCGCAATTTTTTCTCAAAAAAGGCGATACCTAAACTGTACCATGATGTTGAAAGGCAAGTGGCACACAGCATTGGGTCAAGGGTCCATCTGACCACAGATGCCTGGTCTGCAAAGCACGCTCAGGCCTGCCCGAAGACTAAGTCAGTCCCCACAAACAGCATCTCTGCCTGCACGCCATGTGACTGCCTGCCCCAAGACTAAGTTGGTCCCCACACAGCATCTCTGCCTGCAGGCCGCTTGACTGCCTTCTCTGCCACCAACAACAGGGTCCACCAGGACTCCAGGCGGATTCCTGAATTTTTAAGGATGCTGCTAGCAGCGGCGGCTATAATAATATTTTTGGTGCGTGTACATGCCTGCCTAATTTTTCTGGCTGCACTGCGGCTGCAACAACAAAACAAAAGGCATGTACGTGTGTCAATTCCCCTTCATGATCGTTACCTTGTCGCGGTGAAGGGGCTTGTGTATCACAATGAAGCAATCACCGCCGGCTATATGAGTGTCTCGGGGAGTGGCACACCAAAGATAATAAGGTCGTTGCTTCATTGTGGACAGACCAAATTCGATCAGCTGGATAGTCACTGTTGTTCTGTCATTGAGCTACCTCAGCTTGGTGACCATATGAGCTTGAAAAGCGCTATCGCCTGCACTCTTGCCATGGTGCGCACCAGTCCAGCACGGCCGTCACAACACAAACAGCTGTTTGAGGTGCGTTAAACAGTAAGTTAGGTGTGTCAGTGGGAAGCAGTACTCTACTTACACTCCCTGATTGATGTATACACATGCAAGATGTTTTAAAGCACTTTAGGCCTCCAATTTAGCATTCAATGTGATTTCTGCCCTTAAAACGCTGCTTTGCATCAAATCCAGATTTTTCCCCGGGACTTTTGGCATGTATCCCACTTATCCATGCAAAAACTCAGATGTTAGACCCCTTGAAACATCTTTTCTGTCTCTTTTATGGCCAGCATAAATGTTTCTAGTTTTCAAAGTTCACCTCCCCATTGAAGTCTATTGCGGTTCGCGAATTGCAAAAGTTCACAAGTTCGCAAACGTTTGTGGAGGTTTGTGAACCCGCTTCGCGAACCTAAAATCGGAGGTTCTGGCCATCTCTAGCTAAAAGGTTTGACTCCTGCTCCCCCAAATTGGTTCTAGTGTAAAGTATGGGCAGTAGAGTGTTAGGCTTTAGCCTCTAAGATACAGTTAATGGTATCAATTGAATGCACCCTGTAAAGCACTGTGGTAAAATTTCAATGCTCGATGAATGTATAAAAAGATGTAAATTGAGTCTATAGCATTTTACAAGAGTAAATTAAACAAAGAACCTTCCACACAGTTATTAATACACGTCTTCTGTATTTACAGCAGGTTTGTGCTTCATAAATATGTCCAAAATTCGAAACCCTAGTAATGAGAAATGCAAAAAAAAATGTTTTAAACTGTAACAATAAAAGGACAATTGCAGACCTCCCTCCCAAGAACTGGTAAACCTTGTCCCCATGCAGGCTAGTATGCCCTAGGGAATCCAGACCCAACTATCATCATGGAGATCACACCTACTGGATAAAACAAACTCACATGTTACTATGATTATGGATTAGCCTGTGCAAGGGAGGGCAAAGTAACCACGAGCCAAGTGGAAGCATGCTTAGCTAGCTGCTGGCTGGAACTCTGAGGCACCAAAGACTATCAGAATAAGTACAAGCACAAAACCCCTAAGTACAGCAGTGGTTGCATCTGTGACTAATAGTGGTTACATTATTACCCTGTTGGTCAAACAATTATTTGCCTGCTGAGATTGGATTTTGAAGTCTTCTGGAACATACAAAGGGGGTGGATGAGAACTTTGAGAACTCTCACATGACCTCACAAATACACATTGAGGATTATTACGTATGATGACAACAGTTAGAAGATAATTTTTGGTTTTTCACATGTATTTTTTACTGTCTACTTTTTATTTTATTTTTGGGAACTACCAGATAGCTCATATTGAGTGTGTTGGTTAGTGTGAATGAGGTGGATGGTTCATGTTGAACTTTTTAAAATTATATGGGATTAACTATAAAGAGAAGATTTAATGACTCCCACTTTTTTATGGAATAATAAAATATTTCTGAATTTTAACCATAGCTCTACTTTTTTTCTGTTTTAATCTCTTTTTTGAAGGGAACTTGAAATGAGAAGTATATTGAGGCTGACTAATTTATTTCTTTTTAAACAATACCAATTATACCAGTAAACAATACCAATCCCAGTGTAGAAATCCTATGCCCCCAGGAATAGGAGCTCAGCGAGAAGCCTGCATAGTCCACAGCAACAGAAGGGCAAAACACGAGAAATTACAGCTGAATTCAATGCAGGTGCATCATAAAGCATCTCTTAACACACAACAAGATGGACTTTGCAAAAGTTGGGCTTAAACAGCAAGAGAACATCAAGATTGCCTTTGGTATCACAGAAAAATAGGAAAAGATGCCTATTGTGGGTCTAAGAATTACAAAATTGGTCACTTGAGGACTCTAAAAAGTAGCCTGGTCTTAATCTCATTTCCTGTTCCATTATGCAGATGGTAGGATCAGAATATGGTGCAAACAGCACAAATTAATGGACCTCTCCTGCCAAATGTAACTCTTCAGGCTGGTTGCAGTGGAATGTCTTCCCGGGGTACACTGGGTCAGTGGGTCAGAACTCTGAATAACACAGCTTACCTCAATATCATTGCAGATCATGTACACTCGTTTATGGCTGTAGTGTACCCTTATGGAGATGGTCACTTTCAGCAGGATAATGCACCTTGCCACTGTGCTCAATCGGTCTCATATTGGTTTGAGAAACATCAATCAGAGTTTAACCCAGTGGCGTAGCTACAAACCTCTGGGCCCCGATGCGGAATCTGGATGTGGGCCCCCCCCCCACGGCAACAACAGCCCCCCTCCCCCGGCAACACTCGACGCACACACATATCCAAATCCCTATAGTCAGCTATAGGTCCGCCCAGTATAGGTAGCCAGGCATAGGTAAGCCAGTATAGTTGCCCCCGGTATAGGTTAGCCAGGTAGGTGCCTCCAGCATAAGTAGCCAGTATTGTTGCCCCCAGTATAGGTTAGATAGGCAGGCGCAGCCGGTATAGGTTAGATAGATAGGTGCCCCCAGTACAGGTTAGCTAGGTGGGTGCCTCTAATATAGGTAGCCAGAATAGTTGTCCCCAGCATAGGTTAGATAGGTAGGTGCCCCCAGTATAGGTTAGTTAGGTAGGTGCCTCCAATATAGGTAGCCAGTATAGTTGCCACCTGTATAGGCTAGCTAGGTACCCCGAATACAGGTTAGACAAGTAAGTGCCCCCAGGTTAGATAGGTAGGTGCCCCCCAGTATAGGTTAGATTAGGTAGCTGCCCCCCAGTATAGGTTAGATGAGGTAGGTGCCCCCCAGTATAGGTTAGGTAGCTGCCCCCCAGGATAGATTAGGTAGCTTTCCCCCAGGATAGGTTAGATTAGGTAGCTGCCCCCAGGATAGGTTAGAGTAGGTAGCTGCCCCACAGGATAGGTTAGAGTAGGTAGCTGCCCCCCATTATAGATTAGGTAGCTGCCCCCCAGGATAGGTTAGATTAGGTAGCTGCCCCCCCAGGATAGGTTAGATTAGGTAGCTGCCCCCCCCCAGATAGGTTAGGTGGGTAGCTGCCCCCCAGGATAGGTTAGGTAGGTAGCTGCCCCCCCCAGGATAGGTTAGGTAGGTAGCTGCCCCCCCAGGATAGGTTAGGTAGGTAGCTGCCCCCCCAGGACAGGTTAGGTAGGTAGCTGCCCCCCAGGATAGGTTAGGTAGGTAGCTGCCCCCCAGGATAGATTAGGTAGCTGCCCCCCAGGATAGGTTAGATTAGGTAGCTGCCCCCCAGGATAGGTAGGTAGCTGCCCCCCAGGATTAGGTAGGTAGGTAGGTCCCCCCCCCCATAATGAAGGGGGGAGCCGCAGCTGCGGGGAGAGCAGCCCGACCTCTCCCTCCCTTCCTCTCCCCGGGCCCCCCCCCCTTCAAATGCAGAGTGCGCGGCGCACGTAAGCGCTGTAGGCAGAACTCACCTCCGTCCCTGCGCCGCTGGTCTCCTCCCGCTCTGTATAGATGTTGTTACACACTGCTTCCTGTTTAGCCGGAAGCAGTGTGTAACAACATCTATACAGCGAGGGGAGATCAGCGGCGCTTGGAACGCAGGGACGGAGGTGAGTTTCAGCCTACAGCGCTTCCGTGCGCGTCACTCTGCATCTGAAGGGGGGGGCCCGGGGAGAGGAAGGGAGGGAGAGGTCAGGCTGCTCTCCCCGCAGCTGCGGCTCCCCCCTTCCCAATAGCGCGCACGGCGCACGGGCCGCACTCAGTCCTGGCCGCACTACAAAAAGACATGGCCCCCCCGGGCCCCTCCCCCGCCTCTTCAGGAGCCGGGCCCAGTCGCGCATGCGACCGCTGCAACCTCTATTGCTACGCCCCTGGTTTAACCTGTTCCCATGGCCAGTACAGTCCCCTGACCTCAATCCTATTGATCATTTGTGGGACCAAGTCAAAAGTTCAAAGCTTGGAAACGCCACGATGCAATCTGACCCAACTTAGAGCTGCCATTATGTTAGCATGGGCCAACATTCCTCATCAATGGTATCAGCATCTTGTTGAGTCCATGCCAAGAAGAATATTGGCTGTGATCAGAGCTAAAGGTAGATCAACTCGTTATTAAATGGTGTCTCTAATTTTTTTGGCCACTCATTGTAGTTGTCACAGTGACTAATACACTTTGGCTATGGAAATTGACAGCAAATTTCAAGAAATGAAAGTGAGATAATATGAAACTTAAAAAATATTGTATAGGAAAGTGATCATGAGCTTATAGCTTAAGTAATTGACTGAAAAAGTGTCCTTTGCAGGTGTTCTTTACTTATTATTTCATGTGCTTTTATTTATTTTGATAATTAATTAGTTATTTTGACATTATTCCTCTCCTCTAGACACGCATTCATCTCAAGAGAAAATGCCTTGATTCTACATGAACAGTATCTACAAAGACATGTCTTACTACCTGATTGCCATGTTAAAAATATACATTTACAAAACTGCCTTCTTTTCATCCACCTAAACATGGGGTTAATTTGCATATTTTATGTGCTGGTCAACATGAAATGTGTTTCATTTTAATTTGAGTTGGTACTTCTTTTTAACATCGTTTTTTTCAAGACATTTTGCATATGATTAGTATCCAGCGGTGAGACGCTAATTAATTATCAGTCGTAAAATGAAAATCTATAAATGCATTTGCATTGGTATGTGTCTGCCTGAAATCATTCTGATTAATTTATGCCAGGGGCTTGATATTTTATCATAGTGTTAAGTGAGAAACCATGGAAAACTTTCCAAGAATCAATGTAAATAACTTGCTATTAAAAAATAAATATCTATGTAATAACCAAGCTCTTTATATCACTTCATCGGATTCTTGATGAGATATATATTTATATACTGTAGAGGTTAACACACTCTGAGAACATAAATGATCTAACAAGCGTGGACTGCATTTTCTTTTTTAAAGTTTGCTATTAGACACACACAGAGCATTTATTTTGCACTTTTCTCCTGGCGGGCTCAAAGTGCCAGAGATGCAGCCACTAGGGCGTGCTCTATAGGCAGTATCATGTTAGGGAGTCTTGGCCATGGTCTCCTCACTGAATAGGTGTTGGCTTTCTGAACAGGAAGAGCCCATAACCAGTACACTATCCAGCCACTATCGAGTTGCAAAACGTGCAACCCTTATCTGGATCACACTAGAATACAGCTTCTGAAAGCCTAATGAAAAGGCAGTCAGTTAATGGCATTGTTGTGAATGTATTCTGAAGGCCCAGACCCATGTGATTTTCCAGATGATTTTTCCAATGA
Source organism: Hyperolius riggenbachi (assembly GCF_040937935.1). Taxonomy (NCBI): domain Eukaryota; kingdom Metazoa; phylum Chordata; class Amphibia; order Anura; family Hyperoliidae; genus Hyperolius; species Hyperolius riggenbachi. Next base: position 117,366,794 of record NC_090651.1, on the reverse strand, counting down.
CTGGTGATTTTTTTTTAGAGAAGAGCAGTCGTTTTTGCGATCTTTCTCCATGCTGATAATGAGCATCATGACAACTCTGCGCAAAGTACACCCATTGTGTAACATCGCGTGACGTCACAAGCAGGAAGAGGAGTCGCTGGATGCTCGTCATCAAGGAAACGTCACTGGAGTGGACCCACCGGGGAGTAAGTATTCAGCCTAAGGCATGGGACCCACTAGGAGCACTTATGCTGTGGTTGCCACTTGCCGGGTTAAAAAGGCTTATTTTTAAATTAAGAATTTTTTTCACCCACTTGTGCATGCCTGCATGGGGCGTTTTGAAAAAAAAAGTGTGTACCAGGCATTACACTACAATGCCAATTGTTGGCCTCACTGGGAAGTGCAGTGTCTGGCGATAAATAAGGACATGAATAACATGCACAAATTTGTGTGGTTCCTTATTCAGTTCAATATAGCCAACCTTCTAATGTGTAGATATCCCCACAAGTCTGTAGTTTCATCACATTGCAGCCACGTAACTCCGTGGGCAGGATACACATTCATCACATCTGGAGATCTCTATGTTAAAGGATTTTAATGATATGGAAATGTCCAAATTTAACCCACGTTAACTAACAAGAATTCACAGTAATAAAGCTACTTATTTTTAATCTTCAGGTAAGAAATTGACCATTTTTCTTCTCATAGTTGAACCTTATGTATGACTAATAGTGAAGGCAAGTAAATTAATTTCAGATCATACATGAGTATACTGTACCCAGTGGCGTAGCTAGAAACCTCTGGGCCCCGATGCGGAATCTGGATGTGGGCCCCCCCCCCCTCCCGGCAACAACAGACCCCCCTCCTCGCAACACCTGAAGCACACACATATCCAAATCCCCATAGCTGTGCATGGCATGGCTATATCAATTCCGCTTTCCAGCAGCATGGCTGCCACGTTCAATTTGCAAACATACGCAGCACCCAGAGGAAATAGGGCAATTAGTAGCAAGATGCCAGTCTGAAGGAAAATAATCGTTATGTGCGCAGCATTCACCCGATAATAATTACTATGTGCGCAGCATTCACCAGAAAATCGTTATGTGCGCAGCATTCACCAGAAAATAATCGTTATGTGCGCAGCATTCACCAGATAATAATTGTTATGTGCGCAGCATTCACCAGAAAATTGTTATGTGTGCAGCATTCACCAGAAAATAATCGTTATGTGCGCAGCATTCACCAGAAAATAATCGCAATGTGGGAGCATTCACCAGAAAATAATCACAATATGGGGAGCAGTCACAAGAAAATAATCGTTATGTGCGCAGCATTCACCAGAAAATAATCGCAATGTGGGAGCATTCACCAGAAAATAATCGCAATATGGGGAGCAGTCACAAGAAAATAATCGTTATGTGCGCAGCATTCACCAGAAAATAATTGCAATGTGGCAGCATTCACCAGAAAATAAACGCAATGTGGGAGCTTTCACCAGAAAATAAACACAATGTGGGAGCTTTCACCAGAAAATAAACGCAATGTGGGGGAATTCACCAGAAAATAAACGCAATGTGGGGGCATTCACCAGAAAATAAACGCAATGTGGGGGCATTCACCAGAAAATAAACGCAATGTGGGGGCATTCACCATAAAATAAACGCAATGTTAGAGCTTTCACCATAAAATAAACGCAATGTGGGGGAATTCCCCAGAAAATAAATGCAATGTGGGGGCATTCACCATAAAATAAACGCAATGTGGGGGCATACACCAGAAAATAAACGCAATGTGGGGGCATTCACCAGAAAATAAATGCAATGTTAGAGCTTTCACCATAAAATAAACGCAATGTGGGAGCTTTCATCAGAAAATAAACGCAATGTGGGGGAATTCACCAGAAAATAAACGCAATGTGGGCGCATTCACCAGAAAATAAATGCAATGTGGGAGCTTTCACCAGAAAATAAACGCAATGTGGGAACTTTCACCAGAAAATAAACGCAATGTGGGAGCTTTCACCAGAAAATAAACGCAATGTGGGGGAATTCACCAGAAAATAAACGCAATGTGGGGGCATTCACCAGAAAATAAACGCAATGTGAGGGCATTCACCAGAATATAAATGCAATGTGGGAGCATTCACCAGAAAATAAACGCAATGTGGGGGCATTCACCAGAAAATAATCGTTATGTGGGGGCAGTCACCAGAAAATAAGCGTTATGTGGGGACAGTCACCAGAAAATAATCGTTATGTGGGGGCAGTCACCAGAAAATAATCGTTATGTGGGGGCAGTCACCAGAAAATAAGTGTTATGTGGGGACAGTCACCAGAAAATAATCGTTATGTGGAGGCAGTCACCAGAAAATAAGCGTTATGTGGGGGCAGTCACCAGAAAATAAGCGTTATGTGGAGGCAGTCACCAGAAAACAAGCGTTATGTGGGGGCAGTCACCAGAAAATAAGCGTTATGTGGGGGCAGTCACCAGAAAATAATCGTTATGTGGGGGCAGTCACCAGAAAATAATCATTATGTGGGGGCAGTCACCAGAAAATAATCGCTATGTGGGGGCAGTCACCAGAAAATAAGCGTTATGTGGGGAGCATTCACCAGAAAATAAGCGTTATGTGGTGAGCATTCACCAGAAAATAAGCGTTATGTGGGGAGCAGTCACCAGAAAATAAGCGTTATGTGGGGAGCAGTCACCAGAAAATAAGCGTTATGTGGGGAGCAGTCACCAGAAAATAAACCTGTACAAATAAAAAAAAATTCACTCACCTGGCCAGCCTCTGACGTGAGCTCCCCGACGTGCAGCCAGCCTCTCTCGTGCAGCTCCTACAGCGACGATCCTACCTCCTGCAGCGGAGCAGCCAGTTTCTCACTCGCTGACAGGCAGAGTGCAGGGCTACGGGAAGATGGCGCCCGAAGCCCTGTACTGGAGACACAAATAGTCTCTAGTGCAGGGCTTCGGCAGCCATCTTGCTGTAGCCTTGCTCTGCCTCCGGGAGCCAGTCCCCAGTGCGCTGCGGGGATTTCAACACCTGGGGGGTCCAGGCCCCCGGGCCCCTCTCCCGCCTCTTTAGGAGGCGGGCCCGGTCGCCAGGGCGACCCCTGCGACCGCGGGCCCTACGCCCATGACTGTACCTGCTTATGTACATCTTCATTTAGTGAAAACCAACTGAACATGTGCATAAGCAAGCATACATATAATAGCTGGAATAATTATTTTGTGTCTCAAGAAGTAGTAGACAACTATTTTTCACCCAATATTTACAGTATACTACATATGGACTTGATATTAAGATATATCAACTATGACAAACCATTAATTAGTTACTTTACAAAAAATAATTCTCTTTAAAAGTATCACACTTTCAGAAATAATGAAAAGTGGCCAAGAAAACAAGGATGTATGAAAATATTTACAATTAGTAATATTAATAATAACACCTGTAAAACAAATTCAAGGAGGTGTAAGATAAGTCTATTATCAAGATAATCACTAAATAGCAACACAATTACACTTTTACAAATATAAACATAAATAATACAGCCTACAGAAATATTTTTTTATTACAAACAAAAAGTTTTGTAATAAAAATCGAATTAAGTATCAGTATTAATTGTTATTACGTGGAGAATGATGATTAAATGCTCTGCTAGGTTGTTAATCATCCAATATAGCCTTGCACTCATAGTTTTTGCAGAAGGCCATAGGGCACAAATAATGTAATCAGCTAAAATGTTCCAGTCTGTCCACATAGTCCCTCCACATCTACCAGTCTGGTGGTATCTGCTGCAGCTATTTTTCAGACAATTCTGTAGATTTTTACTACAAATGAGTTGTAGTAGCATTCCTAGTCTACATATTTGTTCCAAGTGCCAAGCAACCAGCATCTTCATAAACCTCTATATCTGTTTCATTTCAAAGGTCAGATGTTTAGTGGCAAAATAATAATTATTATGGCAGCCACATGTATGTTAAATGTTGATGATAATCATCTGTTATCCCTAAGAAGACATCGAGCGGGAAGGGGGGGGAGGCAGAGGGAGGTGAAGGCTTCCGCTTTTTCAGGTCGATACAAGTGTCTCAAGGTACAGCAGACACAGCAAGAAGCACCTGATAGAGTTGATGTATCTTGAGACACTTGTACTAATGCCGTCTCCCTCCAATTAGTATAACACAGAACCACCTTTAGTCTACTTGGCATGGGATGATAAGCAAATAGTTTGTGTTTGTCCCAGACTTGACTCCTGACCTTTACATCATTGCCACTAAGTCTGTTTGTTCTTCCCGCGTTTTTGTACGTTTCCTTTGGTAGCTCTGGTTTCCTCCAAGAATCCCAAAACTACACTGATAGGTTAACTGGATTTACCCAAAACTGGCCTTAGACTTTTGACAAATGCCATATACTCACAGCTAAAGCCTCCCACGATAGGATAAATCAGCATTTTTGTGATGATTTTGATACACCAAAGTTAAATGAACCACAAATTCTTTTATTTTTGTAAAGGAGCTTATGTTACAACATACTCAATAGAACATAAAAGGAAAAATAGAATATGCTGTGGGCTAAAGCATGGAAAATGTCAGTCACCAAGACAGTAAGTATAAGGTGCCGAAAGCTCTCTACATGAGCATTAAAAATGCTTGGGGCACACAAGTAATTAACAAGAACAAATGAGACGATATGAAAGGGGAAGAGAATTGATATGTGTTTTGGGATGCAGTGGGACTAGACTAAAGAGGACAAAGCTTATGAGGCATTAGTGGGAAAAAATGGAACTGAAATGCTAAATAATTGGAGATAAAAAATGACATATTTGCAGAGAAATATTCAAACATTGACAGAGAATACCCAGCCTTTTAATTTACCCATGTAAATATTCATTACAATAGTATCAATCTGATATTAACTCCTACACTGGGAGGCTGAAAGAGTACCTCAGGCCAAAGAGGTTTCTTTTTACTGATTACCCCCACACTATTATTTCATTCATATTAGCTGTCTCAGGAAAAAGTGTTACCCTCGTAATTTAAAGCACTTTTGTATCCCATCACTGTGCATTACCACTACCTGACAATTGTGTGGAGGTAGTAAGTCCACAATAAACTATTAGGGATGGTCAATGACATACAAATGAGATTATGCACATTGAGTATGCAAATGTATGTGGCTTGAAAATAGACCAATCAAATTCCATATTTGGACTAGAGATCCAATTGGTAAAATTTCAAGATGCATACATTTGCCTATCTTTTGTTTCATGAGTGATAGATTAACCTGATTGGTTTGCAAAGCAGTCATCACCCTCCAGGTATACATAAGTGTGTAGCGAAAAATATGACAAGTAGTCTACAAAAATGTATTTAACCATACCCTATTGAAGACACAACTGTGTCAATCTTGACTAACAAGCACAACGCAATCATATTTTAATATCTACCTGTAGCTTATGTTTCTTAAAATTTTTATACTAAATGCTGAGACTCCAGGCTGAAGCACTGAAATTAATCCACCACCACTGATCACCACTGCCTCCAATCACATTCAGTCTTTCAGGGCAGGACTTTTTCTCCTATGTGAAAAAAATTACATTTTCTCATTAACATAACTTTTTAGCATTTCGTAATTTAAAACGTAACAAAAGTAGTAGAAAAAGTACTATCAAAATGAATTTGTGTATTTTTTTGCTTGCTGCGGGTTTAAAATGCATTCTATCAACAAGGTTTTAAAATATCAACTTGGATAAAACTAAGGAGAAAAGGGGAATTGCACATGGGCCACAATGTCTTAAGGAGGAACAGTGATAATTGGAACTACAGAGTTCCAAATTCATCCAAATTCCACGTTCCATGCTCTGAGTTTAGCGTTTTGTTCTGCCTGTTACATGTTGCAATTGCAAAATGCTCCAGTTTCCATGGTTAATCTCCTAGGAGATACATTTTCATCGTCAATTTAAATTAACTTTTTAGCACTTTGCAATGGAAAAAGTGTCAAAAAGTAAGTGAAAAAGTACTGTCACAATTATTTTGAGTATTTATTTGCTTGCTGGTGGTGTAAAAGGCATTTTATTTATAAGTTGTGACAATATCACCCAGGAGAAAGCTCAGGTGAAAAAGAGAATTGCATAAGGCCTCAGGTTTTCTCCAATATGATACTTTTTAACGATTTTAACCATGCGGGTTTTTTTTCAAGGTGCCTTGAATCCGGCTACCGGCATTTAGTGGCACTTTATTTGGCCTGATGAAGTGGGCGAGTTCCCACGAAACGCGTTGCCTGTGCTTTTTTTTACTAATAAATATCCATTCCTATATGGGTGTGTCATCATTGAGGTAAGCCACCTCATTTATTTATATTTTAGTTGCTTTTAATGTATTTCATTCACCTCTTTACCCCTTTTTACTTTTCAGCTTTACATCCATCTCTAATTTTCAGCCCATTATTTAATAATTATATTCCCTCTTGTCATAGATATTATTCCCCCCCCCCTAAAGTCAGTAGGTGTATTTTACTATTTGGCCACAAGATGTCCCTGCTGAGAAAAAATCCTATTAGCGTACTATGTACGCTACATAGGATACAATGTGTTGTTACAGGAAGTGACGCAGGTTTCCATTGGAATCCTGAGATCACAGTGCTGGCGGAGAGATTATGAATGGGAACATTGTTCCCATTCATAAATATAAAGATCGGGCAGCGGAAACCGCCGGAAATCACGGCGCGGTGGCTCTATGTAAGAATAAACACTGTTTTTGAACAATTCTTGGCGGCCATGCTCGGATTGGCACAGGGGTCTTTTCTAGACTAGCAGCAGTAGCGCGGTCATGGGCATATGCCCGCACAATCGCCTGCATACCCCCCAAACTGCAGGGACATGACTAGCGGTCCCTACAGTTCTAGCAGCTGCTGCTGCAGACGGGAAGCTCACGTCCGCGTGGCATAAATGGTTAATCTGTTATTTAAAATGACTTTTCAGCATCTCACAATTTTAAAAAGTACCAAAAGTAGTAGAAAAGGTACTATCAAATTAATATTTTGCATTTTCTTGTTTGCTGGGGGTTTAAAAGGCGTCTCATTGACAAGGGGTGAAAATGTCAACTTGGAGAAAACAAAGGAGAAAAGGGGAATTGCATATGGGCCCATGTGTGCTATTGTCACCAAATTTGCAGGCTATGGTGTTCAAAAAAATCTTATGGAAAAGAAAAGTTTTTAAAGTTCCATAGTGATTTTAACTCAGAAAAATGAAATTTAGCTAAATATATAGGAAAATGTGTGCTACAAAAGACTTATTTTCACATTCTGTCTAATGAGTTCAATGCAAAACTCTGAATATGTTGAGGTTTGAATTGAATTAATTTGACAGAACATGAAATAAAGCATTTTCTAGCACAATTGTTCACATTTATGGGCATAGGCTGCAGGAATCCTCTCTTCACATGGAGGAATCCTGCAGTTAGGGATGGGACTTTGAAGAGTTTAGATGGTCTTGTGGTGGGGATCTTCAATCAACATCTGCAGGATATTGGCATGGGACCTTATTTCCAGGGATATTGGCAATTTCTGGATAAAAACATTGGACACCTTGGAACCTAGGGGTATGAATAGGGAATATAATCTCCTGCCACTTCTGTAATCTATTGATGTCTATTATACCCTATCAATTTTTATTTTTTTATTTCATTATTTTATTTAGTTTTCTTGTAAACTTATCTAACCTTTGCCCCTCATGTGCTGTATATATAGAGCTTTCTCGTGTGTTTTATGTTCCTATATTATTATATATGATATGTCGTAAGGTCTTACTGTAGTTTGTCCGCATTTACAGCCCTTGTTGCCATGACAGCGCGACTCTTTGCCGCTGCTGTCTGAACTGGGAGACGGAAGGCCGGCTGACTCGTGGATTTCTCCACGTGATGAGCTGGCGTTAGCAGTGACGTTTCACGTCCTGCTTCCTGGCGGCGGGCGATTGTTTCGCCCGCGTCCATTGCGTCTCCCAGGTAACATCTTTGGACGTTACCAGCACCGCCCTTCTTCACAGTTCCCCATCAGGTCCGCCTGACCGATGGGTGGTACCAAACAGCGTGATGTCGGGTGAGGGGCTGTCCTATGATGCGTGCAGGCTCAGGAAAGACTGTCTAGGTGAGTCAGACTTTTTCACTGGCCCAAAGACTTGCTAAATAGTTCCCCATCAGGTCCGCGTGTGATGTAACGGACAGGGATTGGTCCTTGGTGGTTTCAGGACTGTGATTGGTTGGTTTAAATATAAGGTTGTACTATAAAAACGTTTATGTAATTGCATATTTTTGTGACTGTCATGGCTTGATAAAGGAGCATACCATCGCTCTGAAACGTCGCATGTTGTACTTATGTACCAGATGACGGTCTTCTAATAAATCATTGAAAGAGCATTTGATGGTGCCGGCTGAACTTTCTTCTACAGCATTGCCTGGGTGGTGACCAGGCTCGCCGTGGCACATCAGCCTAATACACACAGGAGTGTGCAACTCTACACGTTATCCAGGGATATTGGCAAGGGATAATAAATTAAAGGTATTTATATGTAATTTAAAATAATAAAATATTTATTTCTGTGTGTGTGTTTTTCATTACTTTTAACACTTGGTGGACATGGGTAAGGGTTGCATAAATACCCCTATACTCATTTCACCTGGAAATGCGACTGAATACCCTTATTGAAGGGTATTCTCGAACTTCAACAAGATGTCCCCCCCCCCCCCCGGACCTACTGCCAAAGGTGTGAGGGTAGTTACCCCACCTCCCTTTAAGCACCAGAGGTGGGAAAGAGACCTTTATCTTTGGGAGGATCATGGGCTCTGGAGAGGGGACAGGATTTTCCACTTCTCTCTTCCAGAGCCCCCCGTGTTATTATTATTTAGTATTTATTTAGCATCGACATCTACCACAGCATTTTACAGAATATATATAGTCATGTCACTAACTGTCCCTCTGAGTAGCTTATAATCGAATCCCTTCTATTGTCGTTGTCCAGTATATATAGTTGGGTCCAATTTAGGATTTGATCCTGCATTTTACATTCTACTTTTATGGTACCTCTTTAATATCTGGCTGTCTCTGCCTTGCTAGATAACAGCAATAAAGCTGCAGTTCATAACCTAATTATGATAACATTAGGATAACAACAGTGTACTTACATTGGAAGACATACATATGGTAAATACTTCACAATAACTCTCTAAATGTAACTCAGTCACTCTTGCTAATTCAGTATAACCAAGTGCTGACTGAAAATTCACTAAATAAATTAGTTTTGCTATTTTGAAAAACCTGTGACTCAATAATTATATAAAACTGCTTACGGAGTCATCCTGATTTTCAAAATGTTAGATATATTATTAGGCTTGCCTTGTAAGAGTGATGTGTAAGTAAACACTTTTCATTGAGGCAGAGCCAATAAAGAATGTATTGATCCACCATCAGTGTAGTCCATTGTTTGTTAGTTTTGTTTAGAATTAAAGTCCCTGTCAGTTTATTATTGCTGTCCTTTTCCTGGACAATTTGCATTCAAATCAGATGCAAAACATATACATAACTACTATTACTTACCATGCAAACAGGAAACTCAGGAGTACAGGCTGGGAGCAGCTAACCTGGTAGTTACATGATACAAGAAATTTAGGAAAAGGGGGAGGGGGGGTCGTGCATTCCTAAAAACATCTGATTTAAATGCAGATTGTGCAGATAGCTTATTAGAGGTGCTGCACATGTGAGCTGTTGGTCATTTCAGATGTAGCCTGTTGTGGTATGCGCTGGCCCTCTCCTCGCTGTCCATTACAATGTTTTGCTTAGCTGCTCCCAGGTTTATACATATGTTGTTTTTAACTTAGGTTAGGCCACTTGCCCAGAGGTTTACCTCACCGTGGTGCAAGTGTCTAGTATATTATACTTTACATGCAAACTATAGTGGAATCCAAAGTTCCTCCCTAGCATAATAAATGTAGCATTTGTTTTGGACGCAGGGCATGCATTTTCAGCCTAATAGAGGTGGTGCATGCCTGAGTGATTAACCAGTCAATTGCAGCATGTTTCTAGGGATGCGCAACCCCCCCCCCCCCCTTTTCCTAATTTTGCTAGTATGTAACTACCAGGTCAGCTGCTCCCAGCCCATACTCCTGAGTTTCCTGTTTGTATGGTAAGTAATAGTAGTTATGCATATGTTTTGCATCTGATTTGAATGCGAATTGTGCTTATTAGAGGTGCTGCACATGTGAGCTGTTGGTCATTTCAGATGCAGCCTGTTGTGGTATGCGCTGGCCCTCTTCTCGCTAAAGGAAACACATTACCTGTCCATGAAGTAACTCCTGATGAGGCTTAAAATCACCAAAATATTTGTTTAAGCCTCTTTCAGCTGAACAGCTGACAGGCAGGGAATTCACTGCCTGTCAGTTGCTCTCCTGCATTGGCCAAGTGCTAGTTGATGCCCGTTATGAGTGCTGGACAGGCCCCGCAATCGGTGAACATCTAGCATTATGATGGCATCCCACCTTCGCCCAGATAATCCTCCAATAAAGACACCACACTGAGCCTCTTACGTGGGGTCTTGGTGGCCTATGGAAAGATGCAGAGGTCCCCTCTCCCATAGTTACTTCTAGAAGAAGGCATAACATATGCACCAATCAAATTAATGGAGTTGAAACTACAGTGTTCCTTTACTTAAGGCCCCGGTAGTCTTGTAGGTCCCTTCTTGTCCTCCCGGTCCTCATCTTCAATCCGCTGCGTGACCCAGTAAAGTGCACAACTCTTTGATTATGCTCCCATTGCTGGGAGAATTTTTTGCACGATTACAAGTCTTATTGTACTGTGCATGGGAACAATACTCCTGGCCACAGGAACGCAATCAAGGAGGTGCCCCGCTAAACCAGCACATACGCAGTAGTGCGCAACAGAGACAAGTCCTTTACTGGACTGCACAGCGGATCGAGAATGAGGACCAGGAGGACAGTGAGGGACCTACAAGACAATGGGGGCTTGAATAAGCCCCAAGCAAGTAAAAGAACACTATGTATTTTCAACTCGGGTATCCTTTAAACCCCCCTCTAAATCTATAACCTTCCGTGAGGTTAAGGGTGCATATTGGTAAGATTAGCACAGAAGTTTCTGTGCTGCTCTTCAATCAGTATCAGAATATTTTATTTTGCCAAGTACAATAGGGGCGGTTGAACCTGGAATTGGTTTTGGCTCATACAGATTCTAGAAGGGGGGGTTGGATGGTGAAAGTAAGGGGAAAAAATGTCTGAAAGCCAACAGCTGAGGCTGCCATACTTCGGCACCACCAGTCACACTTGGCAATCATCTGTTATCCCTAAGGACACATTAAAGGAGAGGGGGACAAAGAGAAGCGAACGTTCAGCAGTAATGGCCCAGTTCTTCATGAAAGAAACCCTCAATGATGGCTAAGTGATGGCAGACACTGCTGAAGATCCTCATTGCTGACATCTGGCATCTGGCAGTAAAGATGGCCCGAACCTCCGATTTTAGGTTTCCTAACCCGGTTCCTGAACCTCTGCAAACGTTCGCGAATTTGAGAACGTTCGCGAACCACCATAGACTTCAACAGAGAGGCGAACTTTGAAAACTAGAAAAAATGATGCTGGCCACAAAAGTGATGGAAAAGATGTTTCAAGGGGTCTATGTTATGGCAGGGCACTTATTACACTTTCTCTTACAGAGCTATTGAAACCATTTTGCCCATGCGATAAAGCGAGGTGCAAAAATTAAATCATGCCTAGCAGGGGATGGTTTCAATCCATCAACCTCTGGGTTATGGGCCCAGCACACTTCCGCTGCGCCACTCTGCAGTCTGCTTACCTTTGTATACAATCTTCAAGTTTAAGAAGAGTACATTAGTTCCCTTCACAAAACGCAAGGCCGTCCCTGGGTGGGCTTGTACCACCAACCTTTCGGTTAACAGCCAAATGCGCTAACCAATTGTGCCACAGAGACTGTGTATGTAGTTGCCGCTAAATGGCTATCTGGGGTTCTCTTCGGACAACTGTTGAACACAAAAAGGGAAGGCAGTCCCGGGGTGGGCTTGAACCACCAATCTTTCGTATAAGAGCCAAATGTGCTAACTGATTGTGCTACAGAGACTGTGTATGTAGTCTCTGCTAAATGGCTATCTGGGGTTCTATTCGGACAACTGTTGAACACAAAAGGCAAGGCCATCCATGGGTGGGCTTGAACCACCAACCTTTCAGTTAACAGCCAAATGTGCTAACCAACACCTTGCTTTACCACATGGGCCAATCGGCGGCCATAGCCCCTTAAGAGAAAGTGTCATTAGGGCCTTGCTGTAACATAGATTGTAGTGTAACTATTTCAACTAATGTACCCTTCTTAAACTCGAAGATTGTATACAAACGTAAGCAGACTGCAGAGTGGCACAGTGGAAGTGTGCTGAGCCCATTACCCAGAGGTTGATGGATTGAAACCATGCCCTGCTAGGCATGATTTAATTTTTGCACCTCGCTTTATCGCATGGGCAAAACGGTTTCCATAGCTCTGTAAGAGAAACGGGCAAAACGGTTTCCATAGCTCTGTAATAAGGGCCCTGCCGTAACATAGATATTACGATAGTTAAGACTACTCCTGGGCCTTTCTTGTAGTTGAAGAGATGAGTGAAATGGCTGGCTTCAGCCTGTAATGTTAGTTGACCTGGGTTTGATTCCTGGCCAATGGTGGTATAGTGGTGAGCATAGCTGTCTTCCAAGTAGTTGACCTGGGTTCAATTCTTGGCCAATGTATGTGAACTTGCTTTTGAAGACAAAATCAGAGAGAGAGAGAGAGGAGGAAGAGGAAGGTAAAAACAAACAAACACAAGAACAAGATTAGCTCTCAAGAAAGCTGTTGTGGGGATAACAATCAGCCAGGAGCAAGCTAACGAGAGCCTAACTAATCTTTCCCGATGAGAGTCTACCAGCAGCTTTCCTTTCACTGATTACTACAGAAGTTTGCCTGGAACCGTTCGCCGGCGAACCGTTCGGGCCATCTGGCCAAGGTGTTCCAGTTCAAAAGTTGTAGTAGTGTTCATTTCTGTGGTGGGCCCAACTCCTGGGCAGCAATTCAGCATGGCTGATCAAGATAATCTGGCTGTCACAGAAGCATCCAGCCATGGCAGCCCTTATTTCCACATTATTGGCTGAATGGCTGGCATCATGGATGGGCTGAACCAAAGGTGTCCCTGGTGTGGTGGAGCAGCATCAGCTGATGGATGGATGGATGGAGTGGAGCCAGCATCTAGCAAGGTGAAAGGTGTCCCAAGCGGCGCAGTGTCGTCCAACCTCAGTGGAGTCCCAGGCTCTTGGGTAGCAGTGGTTGACTCCACATGGCCAGTACCTGCACCGGCAGCAGCAAGGTGGAAAAAAACTCTAGGTCCCAAACTCCCCATGACCTGCACCAACAACCCAGGCTACACTAGACCACACGGCACACCTTCAGGAGTAGGGAAAAGGGAAGAAAAACTAGAAAAGGCCAAAATCGTGTGGCTGTGGCTGCCAACCATCTTCCTGAACAGCAGTTTAACAGTATCAATGTTAATTAATTAATTAACAGTTTAACAGTTTCAATGGGAACAAGTCACAAGCCCTTAAATTTGAGGACACCAATAGCTATATAGATGGGAGGGGGGGCAACATTTGGGATTTAAACATTAGTTGACACAAATTAAATTCATTTTTATGTTGAATCCTTGTGCTGGTATGGTGCAGTGTGGTTGTTTCATGTAAGCCTAGATCAGAAATGCTTTTAGAAGGAAGCTTGAAGGACCTGAACTCCTCATAACAATTTTTAAACTGCCACAGTGACCCTATCTGTAACTATGCATTTTGAAGGTATTAAATGTTATTATTCTGTTCTTAATACAGAATGAAGGGCACTGTGACCCATCATCCTCACAACCATTTACCAGCTAGAGTACAACATAATAGAGAATATAGCCCCCGTGAAATATTTCATTACAGGAGACTTAACAACATCTCAGATTTTTGCATCAAAAATCCAAAGTATTTGAAAGTGATTGGATGCCACAGAGCCTAAAGTACTGTGGCAGATCCTTTATCACTGTAGTTATTAGCAGGAGGAGTGCAGAGCAGTCTTTAAAGACATTTCAATATAATTTTAGCCAAATCCAAGTTTTTTGTTTTTACGATAACTTGGCAGAGGTCATTTAATTGCTTATTTCAATAAATGATAAAGCTCAATAAAACAAAGTAATAGTCCTGTGCAAAGCATGCAGATAACCTAATTTATTGTAGGAGGATGTTTTCTCCTTTTTTGTGATTATAGTGAGAATGAACACGTATAAAGAATTATTTGGTTACAACATTTACTAGAATCGTCTACAGGATCTTCTCAAAATATTAGCATATTGTGATAAAGTTCATTATTTTCTGTAATGTACTGATAAACTTTAGACTTTCATATATTTTAGATTCATTACACACAACTGAAGTAGTTCAAAGCCTTTTATTGTTATAATATTGATGATTTTGGCATACAGCTCATGAAAACCCAAAATTCCTATATCAAAAAATTAGCATATCACGAAAAGGTTCTCTAAACGAGCTATTAACCTAATCATCTGAATCAACTAATTAACTCTAAACACCTGCAAAAGATTCCTGAGGCTTTTAAAACTCCCAGCCTGGTTCATTACTCAAAACCGCAATCATCGGCAAGACTGCCGACCTGACTGCTGTCCAGAAGGCCATCATTGACACCCTCAAGCAAGAGGGTAAGACACAGAAAGAAATTTCTGAACGAATAGGCTGTTCCCAGAGTGCTGTATCAAGGCACCTCAGTGGGAAGTCCGTGGGAAGGAAAAAGTGTGGCAGAAAACGCTGCACAATGAGAAGAGGTGACCGGATCCTGAGGAAGATTGTGGAGAAAGACTGATTCCAGACCTTGGGGGACCTGCGGAAGCAGTGGACTGAGTCTGGAGTAGAAACATCCTGAGCCACCGTGTACAGGTGTGTGCAGTAAATGGGCTACAGGTGCCACATTCCCCAGGCCAAGCCACTTTTGAACCAGAAACAGTGGCAGAAGTGCCTGACCTGGGCTACAGAGAAGCAGCACTGGACTGTTGCTCAGTGGTCCAAAGTACTTTTTTCGGATGAAAGCAAAATTTGCACGTCATTCGGAAATCAAGGTGCCAGAGTCTGGAGGAAGACTGGGGAGAGAGAAATTCCAAAATGCCTGAAGTTCAGTGTCAAGTACAGGTCAGGCGCTTCTGCCGCTGTTTCTGGTTCAAAAGTGGCTTTACCTTGGGAATGCGGCACCTGTAGCCCATTTCCTGCACACGCCTGTACACAGTGGGTCTGGATGTTTCTACTCCAGACTCAGTCCACTGCTTCCACAGGTCCCCCAAGGTCTGGAATCGGTCCATCTCTACAATCTTCCTCAGGGTCCGGTCACCTCTTCTCATTGTGCAGTGTTTTCTGCCACACTTTTTCCTTCCCACAGACTTCCCACTGAGGTGCCTTGATACAGTACTCTGGGAACAGCCTATTCATTCAGAAATTTCTTTCTGTGTCTTACCCTCTTGCTTGAGGGTGTCAATGATGGCCTTCTGGACAGCAGTCAGGTCGGCAATCTTACCCATGATTGCGGTTTTGAGTAATGAACCAGGCTGGGAGTTTTAAAAGCCTCAGGAATCTTTTGCAGGTGTTTAGAGTTAATTAGTTGATTCAGATGATTAGGTTAATAGCTCGTTTAGAGAACCATTTCGTGATATGCTAATTTTTTGAGATAGGAATTTTGGGTTTTCATGAGCTGTATGCCAAAATCATCAATATTATAACAATAAAAGGCTTTGAACTACTTTAGTTGTGTGTAATGAATCTAAAATATATGAAAATATAAAGTTAATCAGTACATTACAGAAAATAATGAACTTTATCACAATATGCTAATTTTTTGAGAAGATCCTGTATATGAAATTCAACTCAAAGGATCAGATTTTAGAAGATCAATTTTGTGTGGATTTGCCTGAAATCTGCGGCACTCAAAATTATTTTTAGAACTTCTGATCATAGATATTTCAAAGTCTATCAATCAATCAATTAATCAATCAATCATAAAATGAAATATGTTTTTTTTTTATATATATATTTTTTTTTAAATCAAATCCCAAGTCAATAGTTTGATACTGCACAGAGCAGTACAAAAGGATTGGATTAGTTTACAAACCTGAAATTACACATCTCTTTGGGACAGTATTTTATGTCCAAACCATACTTCAAATGATTGACTAATTGATTTAAAAAAATCAACTGGTATATGGCTACATTTATACACGTTTACAGCAGGTAACCAATATTTGGCTTTCATTGGCCAGAGAAGGCCCAATATTTTTAAGTGACGGATGTCATTTAACATAGAAGGACAATTAACTTAAAAAAATAGATTTTTAAAGCTTTTTCCAAAACATTGGGGGACATTTATCAAGGCCTCTCAATGATCCTTTAGGCCAGGGGTGGGAAAACATTTTATTTTGTGGGCCGCATTCCCTGCATTCCTCTCCTCCCTCCCTGTAAAGTTGTGAGTGGTGCATTACTCACCCAATCACAGCTTCCATCGGTGGTCTCCATGGCCACAGCGGTATCAAGTGACATGCTGGCATGTACTGACGAGAGATCACATGACACTGCTATGGTCATGGAGATCACCGCAGGAAGCTGTGATTAGGTGCGTTAAACTCTGCAGGGAGGGGTTAGACAAATCCAGCCCTCTATCTGCAGGCCATGGAGAGTTGGTCGGGCCAGCTAGTTTGTCTAGTTGTGCTCTAGGCTTTCTGGTGGGGTTATAATTAAGTGATAATTAAGTGATAAAGCAAAACTGCACTGGATATCTAAGAACTGTTGGCTGTTTGGAGAAGGTGAAAGATTGAAATACTTCTCTGGGTTATAAGTGAAACATAAAGGATGATCAGAGTTGCCATAAAGATTATAGTGTTTGATTACAGTTATGTAAATTTTCCTATAGTGATACCTTTTTTTAGATGAACTCCAACTGTCATAGATTTGTAATGGGCCTGATGGACAAAAGTGTAGTAACATAGTCGTGCACAGACATAGCATTACTGACGACAGCGTGTAGCGTGAGTTATGCTATTCATGACGATGCATGAGTAGCACGAACATTGCTGTGAGCATTACCTTTAGTGACACTCATTACCCTAGCAATGTTCATGCAACTTGAGTACAGTGGGTCACGCTAATAGCGTAACTCGCAGTACACACTGCCAATAGTAATGATAATTTTAGTACACTGTAACAGAGAACGTAGTCTGGCACACAAATGCTTACTCCTGAGGGTTAGGGGCTTGCTCAGAAAGCACCTGCCACATGTGCAATATTAAACATCCTCACCACTCTTCAACCCATCACCTTCGAATTGGCTCACAGTCTGAACTAGAAGACGTGCAGCAAGTAAGATTAGTGCAGGGCACAACAACACACTTAGCACATGCAAAGGAAAATACTGTGCACCTGTCTCCTTAAATGTTCTGCTGTTTATTCCATTTCTTCAGCCAAAGATACACAGTAATGACATGCATAGGAAACACAACTTCAAACCTGTCCGGTGGAAGGTGCTGCGGTGGGTAGGGGAGAGGTGACCAGGTGAAGATAGGACGGCACTACAGCCGTTTCACGCCACTCGGGCACTTGCTCACATCCGTGTCCATGTGTCCGTGTCTCTGATCCAGAGGCTTCCCCCTACTGAGGTAAATATCTAACTTAAAAAAAAGTTACAGGAAAGCTTTAAGGAAATTTGCCAATGTATGTGCTGGGGATTACATTTGTGAGGTCCTCAAGGAACAGTTAGTTACATGACCATGTATTCTGTAAAGCAGTGTTCCCCAACCCTGTTCTCAAGGCCCACCAACAGTGCATGTTTTGTGGAAATCCACAGAGGCATTTGATCAGCTCTGCTGATACACGAATTACCTCACCTGTGCATGTTTGTGGTTTCCTGCAAAACATGTACTGTTGGTGGGCCTTGAGGACAGGGTTGGCGAACTATGCTGTAAAGCACTGTGGTAGATGTTGGCACTATGTATATACATAATAATACTTATTCAAGGCTAGGCTTTGCTGAATCATTTACAACATCCACAATGGATAGTTTCAGAAATCACTTGATCTGTCTTAGTCAATCAGGCCTGAACTGTCTTCCATATAAACCAATCCATCAAAGCAGACGGCTATATGGCAAATTATGGCATAGTATCTTTACAATGCTGTATTTCTTTACATTTAGCTTGTGCCATTCATGTCAGTCCTGCAGTGTTTTTTCTCTGCTACAAAATGTCCATTTCAGGAATTTGGAGTGGAGCTGTCAGGGGCCTGTCATCTATATGTAAGCCATCTTTCATGTGCACACCGATCCTGCATTGGCATGTTGCAGAACAGTCAAATCATTTACAGTTTCACGGCATGAAGTAGTTTTCTGACTGCTAGCATCAGTGATGAGTGAAAGGCTTTAACTTACACGTCTTTGTTTATAATCTTGCTGCAGAGAACGAATGAAAATATCCGGATGACCGAGTGATGAAGAAAATGGAAGAAGGTCTGAAGAGACATAAGTGTCACACAATAGAATTGTTTCCACTCATAGAAAGCTCATGCATATTTTATAGCTCTGCTTCAATTATTGTTTTTGTCTTTAAACATGGAACAGACTTGTAAGCTGCAGTGGCTGCTGACCACATTGTTCTGTGCTATCACTAGCAGGCTAGTGTTCCACAAACTGTCAAAGCTTTTGTGTTTTGAAAGGAAAAACTGAAAGTGAAAATTGTGGGGATCAGCTGCCCATACATCCGGAAAATTTTTTATTCATTGACGATTGTTTTGTGCAAAATTGTGTTTTTAATTCCTTGGGACAGTGGAAAGAAAACGATTGCATGAGAAACTCTTCATTTTGTGTTTTATAGGAATCCACTCTAACCAGTATGCAAGAGGGTGTGTCAATACTAGTCCTGTCTTAACATCATGAACACTGATCCACTTGAAGTAGTTATTGCCATCACCATCAATTCAGTAAATATGCTCTTTATTTGCACAGTGCCACCAGCGATGCTCGAATGTACCCAAATTTGATTCGAGTACATTCGGGTCCGGGTCAAATTCGGATTCGGCCGTGATCACGACCATAGAATTCGATTCAAATTTGAATTCGAGACGTGATCAGTAATTGAATTCGGGTAATAGTCGTGATCACGAATTCGGATGGCCTTAAAGCGGTATTGCCATAAAAATCAAATTTCAACAGCATCTGGTCTGAGTGTATTAAAGAGACTCTGTAACATGAAAAACATCCCCTGGGGAGTACTCACCTCGGGTGGGGGAAGCCTCGGGATCCTAATGAGGCTTCCCACGCCGTCCTCTGTCCCACGGGGGTCTCGCCGCAGCCCTCCGAACAGCCGGCGACTGTGCCGACTGTCAGTTCAATATTTACCTTTGCTGGCTCCAGCGGGGGCGCTGTGGCGACTTTCGGCATGGAAATAGACGGAAATACCCGATCTCTGTCGGGTCCGCTCTACTGCGCAGGCGCCGGAAACTTGCGCCTGCGCAGTAGAGCAGACCCGACGGCGATCGGGTATTTCCGCCTACTTCGGCGCCGACAGCCATCAGAGCGCCTGCGCAGGAGCCAGGAAGGTAAATATTGCGTCACCGCTGTACGGAGGGCTACAGCGAGACCCCCGAGGGACGCAGGATGGCGTGGAAAGCCTCATTAGGATCCTGAGGCTTCCCCCACCCGAGGTGAGTACCCCCAGGGGCCGTTTTGTCGTTACAGTTCCTCTTTAAGTGATAAAGATGCTAATCCTGCATTCAAAACTTTTTCTGCTCTTATGGTTTGTAGTTATCACATACTTTAGGAGCACTGGCCCAAGTGCCAAACAGTGCTAAAGAGTTGAATGCTGGGAGTTCTTTTTATCTATAATATATTTCTCCTCTTCCATTTAATTCCCTGCCAGGCTGCTTATCAGAAAAATCCCTCTGATTACTTGTGTTTACAAGCAAGGCTGAGGTGACTCAGTGAATGGATGTGTAAATAAAAAAAAGTCAGTGCAGTTGTTAGTATACACCTCAGTGGGAGTGTCTGAAGCCTCTGGAAGTAGGGCAGCTAATGAATACACAATGAGCAAGAGAAGGGAGGGGGGAAAACAAGAGTCAGGGAGAATATCATGTCAGCATTAGCTTGGCAAGATGGCCACTGCCTAGAATAGGGTTTTCTGCTTTTCCTTTATAACATTCACAGCAATCATTATGTGGATAGCACAATACATCTGTTATGTAAGTAGAAGTAGTATTTATCTACTTACATATGTGTTTTTTATCTTTAGGTTAGCATGGGAGTTGCTTGTTCTTTAAAGCAATTTTTTTTAAAGGGAAATCACAATTAAATAGGTGTAATTTAAAAAAAAACTTTTTTTCTGCATTTGCTTGTTTATTCTTCTTCACCGTCTTCACCTTCTTCTTTTTCTTCTCTCCATCTTTTTCTTCACCATCTTCTTTTTCTGTTTTACCATCTTCTTTCTCATTACCATCATCTTCATCATCTTCTTCTTCACTAGCACCTGGTTCTTCATCTTCTTCTTCACCTGGTTCTTCTTTCTCTTCTTCTTCTTCTTCTTCTTCTTCTTCTTCTGGTTCTTATTCTTCCTCATCATCTGGTTCTTTTTCTTCTTCATCATCTGGTTCTTCTTCTTCCTCTTCTTCTTCATCATTTGGTTCTTCTTCAACTGGTTCTTCTTCTTCTTCTGGTTCTTCATCTTCTTCACCTGGTTCTTCTTCTTCTTCACCTGGTTCTTCTCCTTCTTCTTCTTCTTCACCTGGTTCTTCTTCTTCTACTTCCCCTGGTTCTTCTTCTTCTTCTTCACCTGGTTATTCTTCTTCTTTTTCTTCTTCACCATCTTCTTTTTTTTTCATATTCTTCCTCTTGTACCCAACTTAATGTTTTTTTTCCTTACAGAACTCAACTGTTGTAAAAAAATTTCTTCAACAGCATAGCTAAATTTGTGGCGTAATAGCTAGTGGCGCATGGCAGCAGCGCATAATTCTGTGGACCCTGGCGGTGGGAGCACAGACAGCAGGAGGTTTAGCACAGCAGCCGGAGGAGGAGGAGTGACGTATGGCAGCAGGCAATGTATAGGGCCATGGCACCTAGCTTTGGTACCATGGCTGTAAATAAACACAAACTGCATAAGGTTCCAGACAGCAGTCGTGAAGCCCACATTGTGTCCAATACACAACTGGGACAGCACAGTTTTCAACCCAGACACCTCAGAATATTTTTTTTTTACCAAAAAATGTAGCTATTGTAGTGGCGTAATAGCTAGTGGCGCATGACAGCAGTGCATTATTCTGTGGACCCTGGCGGTGGGAACACAGACAGCAGGAGGTTAAATACAGCAGCAGGAGGAGGAGGAGTGATGTGTGGCAGCAGGCAATGTAACGGGCCATGGCACCTAGCATTGGTACCACGGCTGTAAATAAATACCAACAGCAGGAGGTTCCAGACAGCAGTCGTGAAGCCCACTATGTGTCCAATACACAACTGGGACAGCACAGTTTTCAACCCAGACACCTCAAGTGTCCTGTCAGAAAGGACCTTCAGCACAGCTGGAGGCATTGTCACTGAGAAGAGAAGTCGTCTAAGTCACAAAAGTGTTCAGTACCTCACCTTTATCAAAATGAATGCGGCATGGATACCGGAGGTCTACTGCCCACCCGAAGACTAAGTCAGTCCCCACACACAGCATCTCTGCCCGCAGGCCACTTGACTGCCTTCTCCGCCACCACCAACAGGGTCCACGACTCCAGACGGATTCCTGAATTTTTAAGGCCGCTGCTAGCAGCGGCCGCTATAATAATTTTTCTGGTGTGTGTACATGCCTGCCTAATTTTTCTGGCTGCAGTGCAGCTGCAACAACAAAACAAAAGGCATCTACATGTGCCCATTCCCCTTCATGATCATTACCTTGCCGTGGTGAAGGGGCTTGCGTATCACAATGAAGCAATGACCGCCGGCTATATGAGTGTCTCGGGGGTGGCACATCAAAGATAATAAGGTCGTTGCTTCATTGTGGACAGACCAAATTTGATCAGCTGGACAGTCACTGTTGTTCTATCATTGAGCTACCACAGCCCGGCGATCATATGGGCTTGAAAACTGCCATGGCCTGCACGCTCTCCATGGTGCGCACCAGTCCAGCACGGCCATCACTATGCAAACAGCTGTTTGTGGTGCATTACACAGTGAGTTTGGTGTGTCAGTGTGAAGCAGGACTCTAATTACACTCCCTGATTGATGTATACACATGCAAGATGTTTTAAAGCACTTTATGCCCGCAATTTAGCATTCAATGTGATTTCCGCCCTTAAAACGCTGCTTTGCATCCAATCCGGATTTTTCCCGGGTACTTTTGGTGTGTATCCCACTCCGCCATGCCCCCCTCCAGGTGTTAGACCCCTTGAAACATCTTTTCCATCACTTTTTTGGCCAGCATAAATTTTTCTAGTTTTCAAAGTTTGCCTCCCCATTGAAGTCTATTGTGGTTCGCGAAAGTTCGCGCAGTAGGTTCACGAACCCGGTTCGCGAACCTAAAATCAGAGGTTCAGGCCATCTCTATATGTTGCCCCTTTATAAATACAATAAATAAATAAATAATGGTCTTGGCAACTTAATCAACTCATTTGGATTTCAATGTCACTTATGTGCAGACGATACACAACTGTACCTCTCGGCCCGGACCTTTACTTAAAACTCACTTTTTGCGTCAAGCATAAGCTGTACCTTAGGTTAGTTCACCTGTTGACCTTTGGCAAAGTTGTACTTCCTACCAGATAACCTAAAACACACTGCCTCTAAGTATGAATATTTAATAAGTGTATACCATTGTCTGTGTTATTTTGTACTCCATGTTTGTTTCTTACTTTGCACAGTGCCATGTAATATGTTGGCACTTTATAAATCAATAATAATAATATGACAAAGCTCCTTCAAAGATAAGTATTTTAAAGAATTCATGGCCATACTAGATGAAGCAGTTAACTTAAGCTTAGCGGTTACTATGGGCACCGGGGCTTGGCTATTATATAGCCATGCTCCAGAGATTGATTTTAGCGCTATTTCACTAGGCACCAGGGTGCAGCTTTTATATAGTCAATATCCAGATAGGGCAATAGGATTATCAGACAAGGTAAGAATTCAATTTTGGGGGGTTATTGGTAGAGGATAGGCTAGAGAAAGAAATAATTAGTAGTCATGGAAAGGAGGTTAGGGTTAGGCACTTAGGAGGGGTTTTTCTCTGGGAGGGGAAGGGGGTTAGTAGGTGTTTAGGGAGGTATTTGATTTGGAAGAGGGAGTTATAGAATGATATGTTTTTGTATTTTCAAACTGTAATTAGGAAAATAAACATTGTAAGAAAATCTAGAAAAATGCTTTATTAATCTATTTATCCCCTTTATTTTAACACTTCAATTATGCTGCTGGTACAATGTATGGTGAAGATATTTTTTTCTTCCGTAACTCAGGACCGCATTTAGCACTAGGCACCGTAGGCACTGAAGTCCATCCAGCTCTGAGTGCCGGTGCAGCGTCCATCTCACCATTCTGAACACCCCCTCCCCCAGCCTTGCATTTTGCACCGGCCGAGTCCTGCGCTTGCAAGTCCTCCCGAAGGATGAAGAAGAAGGCCCCCCCTCCCCCAAGCTTTACAGGTCCCTTGCTGTCCTCCTGTTGCATTCCATTGATCAGCTGTGATTCTCTGATAGATTGCCCATTGCATCTCCAGGCCTGCATTGTTGCGCCCATGTATGCCTACACACCCTCACAACACTGCCAGGAGATAGAAACTTCAGCTGCAGCAGCCAGTGTGAAGTAAAGGTGGCAGCGGGGGGACCAAAGGAGCAGCACCCTGTCGGTGAGTATTGGTGGTCCCCCAATGGCAGTTTGGAACCTCTCTTATGCTTGGTTCCCTTTAAAGAGAGTCTGAAGCGAGAATAAATCTCGCTTCAGACCTCATAGATAGCAGGGGCATGTTTGCCCCTGCTAAAACGCCGCTATCCCGCGGCTAAACGGGGGTCCCTGACCCCCCAAATCCCCTCCGTGCAGCGGGGGATTACTTCCTGTTTGAGGCAGGGCTAACCGCAGCAGCCCTGCCTCACGCGCGTCTATCAGACGCGTATCTCCGCCTCTCCCCGCCCCTCTCAGTCTTCCTTCACTGAGAGGGGCAGGGGAGAGGCGGCGATGCACTGCTGATAGACGCGACTGGAGGCAGGGCTGCGGCCGTTAGCTCTGCCACCAGGAGGAGCAAAATCCACGACCAAGTTGGTCGTGGATTTTGCAAGGGGGATTTGGGGGTGAAGGGACCCCCGTTTAGCCGCGGGATAGCGGCGTTTTAGCAGGGGCACACATGCCCCTGCTGAATATGAGCTCCTGAAGCGAGATTTATTCTTGCTTCAGAGTCTCTTTAAGGTGGTTATACATTGTTCTGTCTGCTACCAGACTGATCATTAGATAGACCCCTTTCTGATCCGAGAGAGGGATCTATTGCCTACTCATACACTGCACAATAATTTCCAATAGTTTCCAGCATGACATCTATTGGAAATCACCCTGCTGCTACCCTCTATGTGTATATGTGTGTGTGTGTGTGTGTGTGTGTGTGTGTGTGTGTGTGTGTGCCCTGTGTCCCTGTACAGTGTTGAAGGCTCAACTGTCACGCTGGTGCAAATCCTGGCCTCCTCTGGTGACCGGCGCCACAGTAAGTGTCTGTATAACATGACATCAGGCGCATGCAGTGACATCTTACAAGCGACAGTGTCATGTGGTACAGACACGCAGGGTTACATCGGACACGGAAGAAAGCCATGTATCATGCCAGCGTGACAAGTGAGCCTTCAAAACTGAACACAGGCCTGGGGGGGCACACACATATACATTTCAGGGGACACTGCCCGGGGGTCGTTGGTCATTGTGATATCGAACACTGTTACTGCGCCTATCCGAGCCCTTGCGACCAAGATTTCCCATCATTCCTGAAAGATGGATCAAGTGGCCATGTTGCGGTACCCAATTCTCCTTGGATCCAATAAAATTATTGGATCAAAAGGCCGATCAAAGGCCCACAAAATTGAATACTGTATAGGCATCCTTTGTTATTATCCAGTAGGCAAATTATCAGCAGGAACCCCAGCCACTCACTCATGGGTGGTGATACACTGGTGAATGCTGGGGCACTGGCTACCCCTGGGATTCCCTGTGCCCCCCCCCCTCTGAGTGCTCCCCCCCCCCCCCCCCCGCTCAGTAAAATGCATTTCCAGGCTCCAGCAGCATACAGTGAACAGGATAGGGTCTGTAACAAGACTCTCCATGTCAGCCTAATGCTGGATACACACCATGCATTTTGGCATTCGATGCGTCCGTCGATACGCGTCGATTCGATTATTTCCGACATGTCCAATTCAAGCTTCGATGGACCGTTAGGTCGATTTGCCATACTTTACATGGCAATCGACCTAAAAATCATCGAAATTCGTTCGGAAATGCTCGGAAATAATCTAATCGACGCGTATCGACGGACGCATTCGACGCGGAAACTCATGGTGTGTATTAAGTATACCAAGGGTCTTATCTATTTGCCATAAATACTTCACAATCTTTGTAAGATCCCTTGTAATTAATGTATCTGGATGACACTTATATTTGCAAAACAATATCTCTACCTCCTTCATATTTTATGTTCTAACATTGTAATAAAGTCTGAAGAAGGCTTACAAGCTGAAAGCTTACTGTTTTTCTTTTAAACTAGAGCTTGTATTTTACAGACAGGAAGTTTTGAATCAGGATAATAATCCTGATTCAAAACTAATCAAGATAATAATCCTGATTCAAAACTTCCTGTAAAATACAAGCTTTAGTCTCCAGCAATGCTTAGCCACTAGGATAAGGAATTGCACACACAGTATTTCTCTCCCTCCTGCCTCTTTCCCCTCCCCTTGCTTGTAGAGTGACCAGACACAGGCTGGGGGTTGGAATGATTTGTCGTGTGATCTGTCCAAAGAGGAACAGCTTGCTAGCAAATAGGGATTAAAGCATGCCAACAAACTATCCAAGTCCATCAGTAGGTAACTTTTCTTCAATAATAGCACCATCATTTGGACAATCCGCTCTGCTCAAAAGAGTTCTGTCTGGGATGTTTACATTTGTTTCCTATCATTACTGAACTAGTTAGCCTTAATTTTTTCACCTGATTTAGGCAAAACATTTTCTAAAGCTCACCATACAAACATTGATCAAAAAATGGGCCCTACCAGCCAGCCATCGTGCCCCTTTTGTGCCACCCCAAAAATTTGAAGCTAGAGCCGCTACGTCATTCCCGCTAGCCAGACCTACAGCAATCAGAAGCCTCAGGCCCCGCCACGAACCCGAATCCTACCCATATGGTTGAGATCCAGTTCTGTATAATGCTTGAAGAAGAAACTTAACATTTCCAAAGCTTGCAATAAACCATGTATAGTTAGGCATTAAGGGTATCACCGGAATCAACGTTTGTTGGTTTGATGTCTGCTTTACTGTATTAACCACTTGCCGACCGCGCACTCATACCGCGCGTCGGCAAAGTGGCAGCTGCAGGACCAGCGACGCAGTTCTGCGTCGCCGGCTGCAGGCTAATTAATCAGGAAGCAGCCGCTCGCGCTGTCAATTCACGGTGGGGGGCTCCGTGAATAGCCTGCGGGCCGCCGATCGCGGCTCGCAGGCTAAATGTAAACACAAGTGGAAATAATCCGCTTTGTTTACATTCGTACAACGCTGCTAACAGTAGCAGCGTTGTACCAGATTAGCGATCCCCGGCCAATCAGCGGCCGGGGATCGCTGTCACATGACAGGCAGGAGCCTGTTAGAGGCTGCACAGGACAGATCCGTTCCTGTGCAGCCTCAGATCTCCGGGGAAGGGAGGGAGGAGAGGGAGGGGGGGAATTTCGCCGCGGAGGGGGGCTTTGAGGTGCCCCCCCCACAACACACAGGCAGGCAGGAGCGATCAGACCCCCCCAGCACATCATCCCCCTAGTGGGGAAAAAAGGGGGGCGATCTGGTCGCTCTGCCTGCACCCTGATCTGTGCTGGGGGCTGCACAGCCCACCCAGCACAGATCTGCTAAAACAGCGCTGGTCCTTAAGGGGGGGGGGGGGGTAAAGGGTGGGTCCTCAAGTGGTTAATAATGAAAATCCTTAAATGTCTAAATATCAGGAAAAATGCCCCAACTGTCACCATTTTTAAACTAGACATGAAGGGCTATTAAATCATGGGTATTTGGTAATATACAGATTTGTGCAGTTTAGCTAAAATTTTCCCAAATTTAACCATCATTTTGAAAATAACTTTTTCTTTTTCAGTTCTATATTCAATTTGTCACATTTTTTTTCTTTTAGACGGCAGCTTAAAAACACCCCAACATTTATTCAACCACTTTTCACAGTGAAAATGGTACTCCATATGCCTGACTTTATATAAATAAATAGGGATACGGAACTTAAACCCCACATTTTACTTGCTATTTCTCCCATATATCCCAAAACTTGAATGATGAATTGAATGAATCAATGATGTTCCTGTCACAATTTATGGTGATGATATTTAAATCTCAAATAAAGTTGGATTTTTGCTACAGTGTGTACTTTTCACGCATTATTATCCCCCACCCCGTACTGATGGCCAAATGTGCCCCTGCATTAGCCCCCCGCCCCATATTTATAGCCAGATGTGACCCAGTATTAGCCCCATTATAGATAGCCAGATATGCCCCTTTGTTAGTGCCACCCTCCCATATAGATAGCCATATGTGCCCCTTTATTAGTCCACCTGGATAAATAGTCAGATGTGCCCCTTTATTAGCTGCCTCCTGTAGATAGTCAGGTGTGCCCCTGTAGATAGCCAAGTGTCTCCCCTATAGATGGCCAGGTGTTCCCCCTATAGATGGCCAGGTGTGCCCCTGTAGATAGTCAGGTGGGCCCATGTAGATAGCCAGGTCTGCCCTTGTAGATAGCCAGGTGTTCCCCTATAGATGGCTAGGTGTGCCCTTGTATTAGGTGGCCCCCTCATGCAGAGATCGGGCACAGGGAAGAATTACTTGGTAAGGAACTCTCACCTGGGCCCATATGCAAGTTTTCTCCTAGGGTATAATTTTTCATCTTCGATTTAAAATAACTTTTTAATATTTTGCAATGGAAAAAGTACCAAAAAGTAGGTTTAAGAGTACTGTCAAACCAATTGTGAGTGTTTGTTTACTTGCTGGTAGTGTAAAAGGCAATTTATTTACAAGTTGTGAAAATATCGACTAGGAGAAACTCAGGTGAAAAAGCGAATTGCCCTGGTCTCATTCCAGTGGCGATTAGTATCACTGTCAGCATGACTATGCGGAATGGATCAGGTCCCCGGCATAATGAGATTATCAAGCTGAGACCCCATCCATTCAGCATAGTGAGGCTGACAGCAGTACTGCATGGAGGGGAGTCCAATCACCACTGGAACGAGGACAAATGAGCGATCCTTACTGTGTAATCCTCCATGCTGCCCGATTGCAGCACGGGATGGAGAAGTTTCTTAGAGGGTATCAGACAGGAGTGGGGGGATTGGACCCCAGGGGAAGGTTGCCCAGTCAGTGTAGTTAAGGGGAGATGGGTCAATGAGCACAGGTGCATGCTAGCATGTGCCCTGTGCTCATTAAATGACTTATATTTACGTTGTTAAGCATTCATTGGCTTCTGCAACAATGTGAATAAACTGTAGCTAGGCAGTTAAGTTAAAAGAATAAATATGTAATTTTATTGGACACTTTTAAAAGACAATGAGTTTTGCGAATCTCTACCCACTTCCTCAGGTCAAGTAATATGTGACTTTCAGAATGGACTCTGTAACTAGAAGTGCCCGTAGCCTTCTTACAGGCACTCCTAGCTACAAAGTCCATTATTAAAGATACTGATTACATGACCTGAGGAAGCAGTTAGAGACCAGCAAAATACTATTGCCCTTATTCAATTCACTTTTTTTCTTAAGTTTTCTCCTAAGAGATCATTTTTCATATTCTGTTTAAAATAACACTATACTAGAATGTAGGGGAAAAAGTACTATCAAAATTATTCTGAATATATTGTCTAGCTGGGTGGTGTCTGAAAAACTAACTATAACAAGTAACTTGTCTATATATCTTATCTAAAGTTTACACAGCAAATATAGCAGCAAACAGATTATTTATTCCTGTGATATAATGAGGGCAGCCATGTTCTGTTTGTCACACTGTCACAGGCTGAGGGCTGGAGATGCTATCAGCTTGCCTGTGTGTAAATTCACTCCCCTCTCTTCCTCCCTCCTTCCCTCTGCCTCTGAAATCAATGGCTAGTAACCTCCTCCTCCTCCTGCCCAGACTGAGCTCCCATAAGCCCTTGCTACAGTGCCAAGGCACAAAGAGAGCTGTGGGCGAGGCTTGTTTAGTTTATAGGGAATTAGAGTATTAAAACAAAACAAAAAAAATATTTAGCTTGAGGAATCCCCTGTAAACTATATGAAAGGAACACAATTATGCAATGAGTTTTATCTCGGATCCACTTTAAAAGGTATTTTATTTAAAAGGATACTTAAGCCTAGAAAAACACCTGGGGCTTCTACCAGCCCCCTGCAGCTGTCTCGTGCCCTCGCAGTCATGATCAGATCCTCCTGTCCCCCACCACCAGATACATTTGTTTTAGGCCGACAGGCTTACTGTGCCTGCGTAGGCCTGGCCACACGTCTCCTTCTACGCATTCCCGTCTGCATTAGCGCCATGTGCAGGTGTAGGATGCTACTGCAGATGGGAATGTGTAGAAGGCTATGTGTGGCCAGGCCTGTCGGCGAAGTGAAAGCAACTGGCTCCGGGGGACAGGAGGATCCGAGCGTGACTGCGAGGGCATGGGACAGAGGCAGGGGGCGGGTAGAATCCCCAGGTGAGTAAATCCATTTTTTTTTCTAAGCTTAAGTGCCTCTTTAAGGTGTTAAACTGTCACCTGGAAAAATACTAAGGAGAAAAAGTGAATGGAATAGAGGCCATTGTCTTTTTAAAGTGTCCAATAAAATGACCTATTTAAAGCTAACACCATTGTTATTGGGGTGGGTCTTCTATCTCCATATAATCACAAACATTGAATTTGCCAGAAATGTTGACCAATGTATGCTCACCTTAAAATTTGATGCTATCCAAGTTAACGTTAAATTAAGTTAAGCTTACTTTTTCCTTTCATGAGAAAATAAGCACATATGCTTTAAGAACTAAGTAAGAGGGGGAAAAAATACTGGCAAGAGGGTAATAGACACTCCATTACAGGAAACAGTGAGGTAATATTTAATTTACTACGTCTGAAGTACATTGAAGGAATGATCTAAATATAGCTATTGGAAGCTGTTTTCTCTGAATCCTCTCAGGGTAGATTAATGCTTTGTCTTTCCTTCACTCTATCAGAATGGGGATTTGCGGACAACAGCTGCAACAAATTCCCCTGACTGAGAAGAATTACAAGTATTATCACCTAGATCATTAAACTGGGTTCATAGATTGCAGAACGCCTTTAATCAATTCATCTAAGATAACTCGAAGCCAGATGGACCCCCTCGGTGAAAACTTGACTTAATTGGCCAATAAGTGGCTGAAAAAGGTGCATGCAATTTGATAGAATTACAGGCTGAAAAACTGATTACAGTGCGGAGAACGACTCAGGCTAGAATGCAGGTCAGACCTTTTGGAGAGGGCTAACTTAATGTCCACTATTAAATGCTGCTGTGAAAAATGCTAGCCCGCTTGGTGCTCAGATGTAAGGAATATACAGGTCACCTCTTTTCTGATGGAGAGAGGTAGATGTAGACACTTATCATCTCTTTGGCCTCATTTCTGCCTCGGTAACAGCCCTAGACTTATATCCATTGTCAGTTTCATTGTCTTCTCTATTCCCTTCATTTTATTGGCATAACTAAAGTATTATCTTAGCAAAGCAATACATCTTTCCGGGAAAAACCACTTTTCTTCAATGATGTCCCAAGAGTATTTTTCAGGAAAGGTTAAAACTCCGGCAAGTGAAAAATGTATAAATTATTTTGTTATTATTTTCGACTCATTGCAGCCCCTGCTATACGGGTGGAAAATGTTACGCCTTCCCAGAAATTTATCCATTAGAGCAAATACTTTAGGAAAATGTCACCTTTTGAATATTTAACTCAACATCATTCTCCATCGGCAAATATTTACCTTGCTTCTTGTTGAAACAGCCGAGCCTTATGGGAATTTAGTCAGACAATATATTTCCTGTTAAACACTCCCAATGTTCTAAAGAGTGTAAACCAGAAGGAAAACAAACAGTTTATCTTTACCTAATTATGCAGCAGTCACGGGATAATGCTTGTCCTAAGACTTCTCATCAACAGATTGCAAGGCATAGTTAACAACCAGAATGGGAGCCCTTTGCATCCATCTACAAATGTCACTGAATTTTATTTTTTAAAGAGGTCATATTTGTAATTTAAAATGACTTCTCTCCATGCTATGACATATACACCTTTTTTTTTACCCTCTGTGTCTTGAAAGCATATCACATAAGAAATAAAAGGATTGTCTTTCCACAACAGCGCACTATAGATTGCAGTGCCGGTGACTATGATTTCATGATGGTGCTTATTAATATATCAAACCGCTGGTCTTTTTTTTTTTTACTATAGAAATATAGACACACCGAGTATATAAACAGAACAAGGAAAAGTGTTATCTTGTTATCCATCAGCGATGAAGGATATGTCAACAAATGGTGTTGTCAGATTTCAAGGTAACATAAAGGTTACGCGCTGGACAGGTGATAAATCAAGACCACATAAATATTGCGAGGAATGTGCAATGTGTACCAGAAACCGAATGCCATTAATTTTACTTCCATATTTAGAGAATATATAATAGACTCTCAGTAGTCCAGTTTACTGTTATGGTATAAACTTACAGTTAACACTTTTATAACAAGGCTCTACTATAAAACAAAAGCAGTACAAGACAAAAAACATACTTAATGCCACAAAGAGACTGTTATACTTCAGAGGGTGCACCATTGGGCAAAATTATGCAAAGCCAATTAGATGTAACATATTACTAATAGAACTATTCTTACTACATTGGAAATGGTCCAGATTTTGGGGGGGGGGGGGGCAGGAAGGAAGGGGGAGGAGCTATTTATGGCTATATCTATAGAGAAAAAGATTCTGAGATAGAGCATCTGAGTCTGACCAGTTCGTTTACAAGTCCTCTGTACTGCACTGCAACTCTAAAGAGGAACTTTAATCCAGGATTTACAGTAATTTCATCCCAATCAGTAGTTGATATCTCCTTTCCAATAAGACATCTTTACCCTTTCTCAAATAGATCAACAGGGACATCTGTATGGCATCTGTGGTAAAAACCCTCCCACAGTGTGATGTCAGAGCCATGGCCATGACAATATGCTGTCTGTGAACAGTGGCGTAGCAATAGGGGCTGCAGAGGTTGTGACCGCATCGGGGCCTTTGGGCCGGAGGGGCCCTGAAGGGCCCTTCCTTTAAATACAGTATTAGCTCTCTATTGGTCATTTGCTGGTAATAATCACTTCTATAGATGCTTTGAATAGCAGTAATCAATAACAAACTGTTCCCCATCCTCTTATTGCACCTCTGACACTGTGGTTGTCCTTGGCAGGTTTTGGTGCGCTGTATCAATTGCTATGTATACAGTGCCTAGGGGGCCCCAATGTAAAACTTGCAATAGGGCCCATAGCTCCTTAGCTACGCCACTGTATGTGAACCTTCATTTCATTTATGAGAAAATATGGCCAACTGCCAAGCTCCCTCTGTGCTTAAAACGATCTGTAAGGGCCCGTTTCCACTAGGGCGGAAACCGCCGCGATTCCGCAGAGTTTCCCCGCACATGAATCGCACGGGGAAACTCTGTCATAGGGGAGAATGGCGCCACCAGCGGAATTGCTTGCTGTAGCGATGCGGCCGGAACCCCCCACAGAATTCCCATAGCCGTGCACGATGGGATTCGCCTGCGATCCCGCCCACCCGCTCAGTGCCGGCCTGCGTCTCACAGACACACGCCGCACTAGTGGAAATGAGCCCTAAATGAACATTCTACAGAGATCACCTGGCAGGACTAGCAATGTCGCCACCTGTGAAATATTTCAGGATGTAAATCAGGGAGAAGAACGATTTCACAATTGGCAAACAATGTCCAAATAATTTCTAAATTAATATGTAAAAAATAAACCAGTTTATTTATTGCATTATTTTCATTATTTATTTTAAGACCCTTTAATGTAAATGTGTTTCACATGGTCAGTTAAACTTTCTCTGGAGCTGTTTAGTGCATTTCAGCTTTTGTTCCACTTGTTTAACTGTACTGTTTTGAAACCACAGATAGATAAGGGAGCTATCTCAGTAGCAAAATTCTACTGTCAATCCTGCCCTGACTAATCATAAATGCACATTTCCAAGCATTCTGACACTCCTGCAGCAAGGTGCTATGAACTGTGATAATACAGGGTGGGCCATTTATATGGATACACCTTAATACAATGGGAATGGTTACATAGTTACATAGTTACATAGTGATATTAGTGATATTAACTTCCTGTTTGTGGCACATTAGTATATGTGAGGGGGGAAACTTTTCAAGATGGGTGGTGACCATGGTGGCCATTTTGAATCCAACTTTTGTTTTTTCAATAGGAAGAAAGTCATGTGACACATCAAACCTATTGGGAATTGCACAAGAAAAACAATGGTGAGCTTGGTTTTAACGTAACTTTATTCTTTCATGAGTTATTTACAAGTTTCTGACCACTTATAAAATGTGTTCAATGTGCTGCCCATTGTGTTGGATTGTCAATGCAACCCTCTTCTCCCACTCTTACCACACTGATAGCAACACCGCAGGAGAAATGCTAGCACAGGCTTCCAGTATCCTTAGTTTCAGGTGCTGCACCTCTGGTATCTTCACAGCATAGACAATTGCTGTTCATGCTCTGACCTGACACGCATAATGTGGTGGTGCACCATCTTGCTGGAAAAACTTAGGGAATGTGCCAGCTTCAGTGCATAATGAGGGAAACACATCATCATGTAGCAATTTTGCATATCCAGTGGCCTTGAGGTTTCCATTGATGAAGAATGGCCCCACTATCTTTGTATTCCATATACCACACCATACCATCCATTTTTTGGAGGCAATTGTCTATGCTGTGAAGATACGAGATGTGCAGCACCTGAAACTACGGATACTGGAAGCCTGAGCTACCATTTCTCCTGCGGTGTTGCTATCAGTGTGTGAAGAGTGGGAGAAGAGGGCTGCATTGACAATCCAACACAATGGGCAACACATTGAACACATTTTATAAGTGTTAGGCTTGGTGGTGTATTCTCCACAGTCAGCATGCAACGCATGAGCTGGCGTGGAGGAGGTACACACACTAGCACCAGGAAACAGGCTATCCCTAGTATAGTGGAGGGGAGAACTGACTCCAATAGGAGATTGTGGCGCACAGAGCCGGTGCAGATCTGACAGCCACAAACAATGCTTTCGTTATAACGTCTCAGCGCAAAGTAGCGCTGAACGCACAAACCAGAACTGAGGAGATCAGGACAGGTAGACAGAATGAACGCTTGCTAGCTAGCGGCTACTTAGCGACAGCAAGCGTCCAAAACCAGACAGACTGGAATGAGGCAGCCAATGCGATGCGGCGATGGCGTGCCTCACAAAGACAGGACAGGATAGTCAGAAAATAGCAGGATCGAGATAGATGAACGTAACACAGATAAATATACAATAAGTATGTTTTCCTAGCATATTACAATTACAGCTATCAATGAAACTATTTGTAACGTCTGACTAACATATGTCTATATCGGCAATGAACCGATATATGACATAAGCAGGAACGCTGACTAGGAATGGAGTAATACAGGGAACAGGACTCAGAAGGATTCGCTATCTCTTCGCAGAGATGAACGCAATCCACAAACGGTAACAGAACAGGATTCAGAAGGATTCGTTATCTCTTCGCAGAGATGAACGCAATCCACAAACAGTAACAGAACAGGATTCAGAAGGATTCGTTATCTCTTCGCAGAGATGAACGCAATCCACAAACAGAACCAGGAGCAGGGTAACTACCTCAGCACGGGGGGTCACGGTACGCGCAACCTACCAAAACGTGCTGGAAAGCTGACTAACTGCACACAGGATATAAACAGTTCGTGTACGTATACATCAGCGACACTGATGTATCACGTAACACAAATACAAGGAAAATAATAAACGTGCTGGTATGCATATATATTGGCAATGAACCAATATATGATGCAAAGACCAGAAAAGTATCTTTATAACAAGAAACACGATCGGGGGCTAAAGCGACAGCAAGGCAGGCTTAAGCTGAAGCTATGAAAACCCAAGGAAACCCTGCAGGAAGCAGATCTTTATACTGAGGTCATCCAATGGGAGCAGACATGCAGATTCCCACACAGGTGAATGATAATCAGTCACAAGCTGACAGCAGGGAAAGACAGACAAACCTATGCAGCTTGCATGGAAAGACATCAGAACTGCCTGAGCTGCAGCACTACTTCCAGCAATAGCTGCTGCAGCAGCGATCATTACAGTACCCCCGCCTTTAAAAGCGGATTCCAGACGCTTTTCAAAACTGAAATTTCCAACAAAACAGTCTGACTGATAATTCATGATGACCGGGACAGCCCGGCAAGACCGAATTCCAGAATCAGTCCCCACAAGACTGGACCCATCAGAACCAGAACCTACAGAACCATGCCCATCAGTACTACAAGCCCCAGTGTGACACCCATCAGAACCATGATTTCCAGAAGAAAGCCCTCCGAAACTCCCTGAGCGATACCCACCGCCTTCCAAGAACCGTTCAGAAACGCCAAAGCCTTTGCAATGCCCACCGGTACTGTCTTTACCAAGACAAAACCCACTGTTGAACCAGTCCAAGGCACCAGGACAAGTTTTCTCAGAGACCTCCCAGAACACCTTGAAGCTCCAAAGAGATCCCCATAGGTCAGAATGCCCCTTAGGCTCACATGGAGAACTATCAAGAACCCCTATGGAACCTAGGGCAATTCCCGAGTCAGGGCCACAAGGACAAACATCAATATCAGGGCTTTCAGGGACCAGAACCATCTCTGGGCATGCAGGCAGACTGGCAACATCAGAACGTGTTCCTACTAAGGAAGCATCAGAGCACGCTAACACCTTAGACACACTTGGGCATTCTGGCACACAAAGAACATCTGGGCACACCGGCACAAGAGAAACCTCTGGGCATGTCAAGGAACTGTGAGCCTCAGGGTCAGCCAAGACAGGACCAAAACCAGGACTGGCCAAAAAAAAATCATCATGACTAAACTTCGCAACTACTGGACTTTTACACGAGAATGCTGGATCAGACTTAGATGTCGCTGATTCCAGCAAAGTCAGTAACAAATCAGATTCAGGGGCACTAACAAGACAGGACAAATCTTCTGATGTATGCACTGAACCAGATAGGGACTCCACAACTACCTCTGGACTGGGCAGAGACTCATTTAATACACTGGATTGGAGCTCATGAGGCGCTGCAGAACAAGTCAGTATTGCAGCAGCCCCCACTGGACTAGGCAAAACTGAGGAATTCCCTGGACAGGAAGGGGACTCTGGAACCTCTGCCACAGCGGCCAGAGAACCAGAATCTTTCAGGATACAGGGCTGGGTTTCAGGAACACTCATCAGACCGGACTGAAATTCTGAGATTTCTATTATTTTGACCAGAGAATCAGAATTATCCATGTTACAGGGCAAGACTTCTGAAACATTCAGAGGACAGGGCTGGAGTTCCTCGGCTGTTACAACACTGGAGAGGGACTCAACAACATTGGTTAAATCAGACTGTGTACAGGACAAGGTATCTGACACACTTGCTGACGAGGACAATATTTCAATGGCTTCTGCTTTGCTGGGCAGAAATTCATCAAGTTTTATTAGAGCAGACTGTAATTCCAAAACAGCTGCTAGACAAGTGAATATTACTGCAACACCAACTGAGGTAAGCAGTGCTTCAGCCTCCTCTGCTAGAGGGTTTAAAGTATCCAAAGTACTGGGTGAAGCATAAGACTCTGCGACCACAGCTTCACTGGACAGGATCACTGAACAGTCCATATTGCAGGGCAAAACCATGGAAGCACCTGCTGGACAGCATAATGATTCTGTGACCTGAGTTTCATTGGAGAGATCTACTGCACAATTCATGGTACAGGGCAAATTTATTGGAAAATTTTCTGAACAAGGTAATAATTCTGCGATTTCAGGTTCACATAGCAGATGCTCTGAGCTATTCACGAAACTAGAGCGAGGTGTAGAAACAGGAAGATCAAGACACAATGTTTGCGCATCTGAATCACCATTCATTTGTAAAATTGGAAAATTCAGATGCTGGGGTTCTGAGTTTACTAGACAGGATTGCTGGGACTCGGAAACTGATGTAGTGCATCTATTGGCATCTGCTGGATCAGACAGGAGTTGAACTTTATTAACACAGGTAATTTCTGCAGAAGTGTTTGCAGAGACAGGCAAGATTTTTCTGGTGTCTGTTTCACTAAACAAAGAGTCATGAGTACTGGCTAGGCTGGACTCGGAAGTCAGCAGGACCTCTGGCTTCTCTGCTGAGAAATTTGCGCAGGGCAAGGTTAAGAATGTATCAGTGGCTTCTGTTTTACTGGGAAGTAACACTGAGTTATCCATGGTACAGGGTGGAATTGCAGGAACTTCAATTTCACACAAAAAGAGCTCCGAATCACCTGCTGAATCAGCCAAAGGTGCTGAAGCAGGCGGGTCAGAACGCCAAATTTGCGAATTCGGAGTCACATAAAAATCATCCAAAATCAGTTCCCACACATCAATCAAGGGAGCCACACAGTCATACCTACACACACCAGCCTCTATTAGGTTATAGGCTGACTTAATGCATGCGTTCAATACCATTTCACTTTTTGCACTGTAAAATTGACAAAATGAACTTGAATCATTCTTCCATTCACAGACCAGGGCTTCCATCTCTCCCCTCTCGAATGGAGGATCCCATGCATACTTAACAGCGAAACATTTAGGCTGATCACAGTCTGCAGATATGATTGTGGCAGGCACATGTATAGGGTTAATTAGCAGGTGATTGGCAGATTCCTTATTCCTAAGAAGCTCCAATACCTGTAGCAAGTGTTTAACTGTAGTGTATGCAAACTTTCCTTGCTTTACAAATAAGTTGATTTGTTCAATACTCTGTAATATCTCCTCATAATCATACTCAGATAATTCTTTTAAACACAAATCTTTATTTTCCCTAGCCAGGGAGGAAAGTTCATTAGTAGTTTCATAAGTCCATTTAACTCCCCTGAAAGACAATTGCATTTCATTATCTGTTAATGGCAGAATCTCCTTATAGGTCTCAGTCGCTAAGGATAACGATTCTGCAGATTGGACACGTTTCTTAGAACGTTTGCGTTTTGCCTTTGACCTTGCGGTTTTTGGTGATTTATTCAAAGCTGCAGGAAAATTATCAGTAACACTTTCTGCTTGCTGCTCATTCTTGCAAGCAATTGAAGGAGCAGCTGATTGGCCTGCTGCCAGGAGTTCATTAAGAGGAAAAGGCAATGGATCTATGCGCAACCAGTTATGGATCACAAACGCTAGAAATTCCAGCGGTCTATCTTTCAAATCGGAATGATTGAGAACATCAAATGCCCACTGGAATAATTCCCCTTTAAACAAAATATAACTTAGTTGGAGTGCCCAGGTTGAAACAGGAGTCGCTTGGAGATCAGGATTGGTCAGGAACCTGGCACATTCAGAGAAAAACTCATTTTCTGTTTCAGAGCTAAGTTCTTCAAATTTCTTAAAGGAACAGGAACCATAATTAACAGTGTCATACTTTCTGGGAATCCCCCCCACAATGGGGATTGGTAATGGGGTTTTCATAATGTAAGGCTTGGTGGTGTATTCTCCACAGTCAGCATGCAACGCATGAGCTGGCGTGGAGGAGGTACACACACTAGCACCAGGAAACAGGCTATCCCTAGTATAGTGGAGGGGAGGACTGACTCCAATAGGAGATTGTGGCGCACAGAGCCAGTGCAGATCTGACAGCCACAAACAATGCTTTCGTTATAACGTCTCAGCGCAAAGTAGCGCTGAACGCACAAACCAGAACTGAGGAGATCAGGACAGGTAGACAGAATGAACGCTTGCTAGCTAGCGGCTACTTAGCGACAGCAAGCGTCCAAAACCAGACAGACTGGAATGAGGCAGCCAATGCGATGCGGCGATGGCGTGCCTCACAAAGACAGGACAGGATAGTCAGAAAATAGCAGGATCGAGATAGATGAACGTAACACAGATAAATATACAATAAGTATGTTTTCCTAGCGTATTACAATTACAGCTATCAATGAAACTATTTGTAACGTCTGACTAACATATGTCTATATCGGCAATGAACCGATATATGACATAAGCAGGAACGCTGACTAGGAATGGAGTAATACAGGGAACAGGACTCAGAAGGATTCGCTATCTCTTCGCAGAGATGAACGCAATCCACAAACGGTAACAGAACAGGATTCAGAAGGATTCGTTATCTCTTCGCAGAGATGAACGCAATCCACAAACAGTAACAGAACAGGATTCAGAAGGATTCGTTATCTCTTCGCAGAGATGAACGCAATCCACAAACAGAACCAGGAGCAGGGTAACTACCTCAGCACGGGGGGTCACGGTACGCGCAACCTACCAAAACGTGCTGGAAAGCTGACTAACTGCACACAGGATATAAACAGTTCGTGTACGTATACATCAGCGACACTGATGTATCACGTAACACAAATACAAGGAAAATAATAAACGTGCTGGTATGCATATATATTGGCAATGAACCAATATATGATGCAAAGACCAGCAAAGTATCTTTATAACAAGAAACACGATCGGGGGCTAAAGCGACAGCAAGGCAGGCTTAAGCTGAAGCTATGAAAACCCAAGGAAACCCTGCAGGAAGCAGATCTTTATACTGAGGTCATCCAATGGGAGCAGACATGCAGATTCCCACACAGGTGAATGATAATCAGTCACAAGCTGACAGCAGGGAAAGACAGACAAACCTATGCAGCTTGCATGGAAAGACATCAGAACTGCCTGAGCTGCAGCACTACTTCCAGCAATAGCTGCTGCAGCAGCGATCATTACAATAAGTGGTCAGAAACTTGTAAATAACTCATGAACGAATAAAGTTACGTTAAAACCAAGCTCACCATACCATTGTTTTTCTTGTGACATTCCCAATAAGTTTGATGTGTCACATGACCCTCTTCCTATTGAAAAAAACTAAAGTTGGATTCAAAATGGCCGACATCAACATTCCCATTTTATTAAGATGTATCTATATAAATGGCCCACCCTGTATGTTATCTGGTACTAAAGAACATAGTGGGGGTGTGCACAGAGCGCAAAACAATTTTACTGTTACTTACAATGGAAAGGTAGTGTACACTGCGCAATTAGTGTGACCTCCTTTACCTAGTAAACACAAAAGAATAAGCTCCCTCCTTTACCTAGTGTTGCTCAGGTAACGTGTTTTACGCACCTTGCTTAGCGCTTGTTACCTTAACGCTTTGCACTAATTGTACTTGTGTACAGTACAACTTTGCCGCACTTTTGTGCTTATGCCGCGTGGTTTGTAAATATTTACAGATATGGCAACATGTGATACAAGTGACAAGTAGTAACCAGGGCCGGATTTATACTTCTTACCGCCCAAGGCCGACTATTACCAGCCGCCCCAACTGAAACCGTATCCTACCATCTCTCTCCACACACACACCCACCAAAACATGTTTGGGCCGCTGGTGTCCTCTATTGCGGCTAGTGCCGAGGTCTTCATGGCAATATGAAGTGAATCAATCACGTCACACAGGGAACTGGTCAATCAAGCGATCTACAGGTGATGGGCATGGTGGGAGCCATCCACCACACACACATTGTCAAAAGTGGCTCACAATTGGACATTGGGTGGGGTCAGCAACACGTAAAAGTGAGTCCTGTACCCACTGCTGTTTCCAGGGTAACAGCGCTGGCCAATCAATAATTAAGAAATAGGTACTGTGAGAGGCTGCCTTCTGTATTCTGTACTATTTGCTGGTGCTGTCCCTGGTCCTTTCATCCCCCACACCAAGTGTGTGAGATTCGGCCTTCTGTAACTGCCTGCAGCTGCTGCTATGTCATTGGACAAGGCCTGGCTTTTTGCTAGTCACAGCAGCTGGCTGTAGCACAGCACAGGCAGATGCCAGCTGGTACTAATAGTGCAGTTATC
This sequence comes from Hyperolius riggenbachi, assembly GCF_040937935.1. Classification (NCBI taxonomy): domain Eukaryota; kingdom Metazoa; phylum Chordata; class Amphibia; order Anura; family Hyperoliidae; genus Hyperolius; species Hyperolius riggenbachi. Next base: position 117,325,317 of record NC_090651.1, on the reverse strand, counting down.
CTGACCCCTTTCATTTGTTTGGACACTTGCAAATAATGCCCTGCAAATAATTCACACTGTCTGCAGGCCGCCCCTTGTTTATCTGGTGCCCTAGGCCATGGCCTATGTGGCCTTGCCAGAAATCCGGCCAAGGTAGTAACAGCATGTTACTGCTGCAAATCTATGCTACTATCTGACTGAAGTCAGCCAGAGTGCTGCTCCTTTATCTAGCTACAAATCCAATATGTGTGTCTACAAATCACTCCCAACAGTGATTTGTACCAAATAAATTAACAGCGATTGTCTGTTGCTAGCAACCAGTTGTATAGTAATAGGGGATGCATAAGTTGTGACTGCACTGAGGTCCATGGGCTGAGGAGGGATCTGGGGTGGGCAATCCTTTGATCCTGTACGCCATGAATGCAGAGCGGCAGCGCAGTGGAGCATTATATATTACCTGCTCCTGGTGGCTTATAGGTCTCAGTTTACAAGTGCTGTGCAGTTAACCAACCACCATACGGCTGTAGTCCCATGTCATGTGACAGGAAGACACATGGTAACTGGCTGGCTGCATGACACTTGTAAACTGGAGAGGAAGGGAAGATGTAATGATCGCTGCTGCAGCAGGCATTGCTGGAAGTAGTAGTGCTGCAGCTCAGGCAGTTCTGATCTCTTTCCATGCAAGCTGCATAGCTTTGTCGGCCTTTCCCTGCTGTCAGCTTGTGACTGATTATCATTCACCTGTGTGGGAATCTGCATGTCTGCTCCCATTGGATGACCTCAGTATAAAGATCTGCTTCCTGCAGGGTTTCCTTGGGTTTTCATAGCTTCAGTTTAAGCTTGTCTTGCTGTCGCTTCAGCCCCCGATCGTGTTTCTTGTTCTAAAAGATACTTTGCTGGTTTTGCATCATATATTGGTTCATTGCCCATATATATGCATACCAGCACGTTTATTATTTTCCTTGTATTCGTGTTACGTTGATACATCAGTGTCGCTGATGTATACGTACACGAACTGTTTATATCCTGTGTGCAGTTAGTCAGCTTTCCAGCACGTTTTGGTAGTTTGCGCGTATCGTGAGCACCCGTGCTGAGCTAGTACCCTGCTCCTGGTCCTGTTCGTGGATTGCGTTCATCTCTGCGAGGAGATAACGAATCCTTCTGAATCCTGTCCTGTTACCGTTTGTGGATTGCGTTCATCTCTGCGAAGAGATAACGAATCCTTCTGAATCCTGTTCTGTTACTGTTTGTGGATTGCGTTCATCTCTGCGAAGAGATAACGAATCCTTCTGAAATCTGTTCTGTTACCGTTTGTGGATTGCGTTCATCTCTGCGAAAAGATAGCGAATCCTTCTGAGTCCTGTTCCCTGTATTACTCCAGTCCTAGTCAGCGTTCCTGCTTATGTCATATATCGGTTCATTGCCGATATATACATATGTTAGTCAGACGTTACAAATAGTTTCATTGATAGCTGTAATTGTAATACGCTAGGAAAACATACTTATTGTATATTTATCTGTGTTACGTTCATCTATCTTGATCCTGCTATTTCCTGACTATCCTGTCCTGTCTTTGTGAGGCACGCCATCGCCGCAACGCATTGGCTGCCTCATTCCAGTCTGTGTTATTGTGGACGCTTGCTGTCACTAAGTAGTGGCTAGTTAAGCAAGCGTTCATTCTGTCTACCTGTCCTGATCTCCTCAGTTCTGGTTTATGCGCTCAGCGCTACTTTGCGCTGAGACGTTATAGCGAAAGCATTGTTTGTGGCTGTCAGATCTGCACCGGCTCTGTGTGCCACAATCTCCTATTGGAGTCAGTCCTCCCCTCCACTATACTAGGGATAGCCTGTTTCCTTGTGCTAGTGTGTGTATCTCCTCCACGTCAGCTCATGCGTTGCATGCTGACTGTGGAGATTACACCACCAAGCCTCACATTATGAAAACCCCATTACCAATCCCCATTGTGGGGGGGATTCCCAGAAAGTATGACACTGTTAATTATGGTTCCTGTTCCTTTAAGAAATTTGAAGAACTTAACTCTGAAACAGAAAATGAGTTTTTTTCTGAATGTGCCAGGTTCCTGGCCAATCCCGATCTCCAAGCGACTCCTGTTTCAACCTGGGCACTCCAACTAAGTTATATTTTGTTTAAAGGGGAATTATTCCAGTGGGCATTTGATGTTCTCAATCATTCCGATTTGAAAGAGAGACCGCTGGAATTTCTAGCGTTTGTGATCCATAACTGGTTGCGCATAGATCCATTGCCTTTTCCTCTTAATGAACTCCTGGCAGCAGGCCAATCAGCTTCTCCTTCAATTGCTTGCAAAAATGTGCAGCAAGCAGAAAGTGTTACTGATAATTTTCCTGCAGCCTTGAATAAATCACCAAAAACAGCAGGGTCTAAAGCAAAACGCAAACGTTCTAAGAAACGTGTCCGATCTGCAGAGTCGTTATCCTTAGCGACTGAGACCTATAATGAGATTCTGCCATTAACAGATAATGAAATGCAATTGTCTTTCAGGGGAGTTAAATGGACTTATGAAACTACTAATGAACTTTCCTCCCTGGCTAGGGAAAATAAAGATTTTTGCTTAAAAGAATTATCTGAGTATGATTATGAGGAGATATTACAGAGTATTGAACAAATCAACTTATTTGTGAAGCAAGGAAAGTTTGCATACACTACAGTTCAGCACTTGCTACAGGTATTGGAGATTCTTAAGAATAAGGAATCTGCCAATCACCTGCTAATTAACCCTATACATGTGCCTGCCACAATCATATCTGCAGACTGTGATCAGCCTAAATGTTTCGCTGTTAAGTATGCATGGGATCCTCCATTCGAGAGGGGAGAGATGGAAGCCCTGGTCTGTGAATGGAAGAATGATTCAAGTTCATTTTGTCAATTTTACAGTGCAAAAAGTGAAATGGTATTGAACGCATGCATTAAGTCAGCCTATAACCTAATAGAGGCTGGTGTGTGTAGGTATGACTGTGTGGCTCCTTTGATTGATGTGTGGGAACTGATTTTGGATGATTTTTATGTGACTCCGAATTCGCAAATTTGGCGTTCTGACCCGCCTGCTTCAGCACCTTTGGCTGATTCAGCAGGTGATTCGGAGCTCTTTTTGTGTGAAATTGAAGTTCCTGCAATTCCACCCTGTACCATGGATAACTCAGTGTTACTTCCCAGTAAAACAGAAGCCACTTATACTTTCTTAACTTTGCCCTGCACAAATTTCTCAGCAGAGAATCCAGAGGTCCTGCTGACTTCTGAGTCCAGCCTAGCCAGTACTCATGAGTCTTTGTTCAGTGAAACAGACACCAGAAAAATCTTGCCTGTCTCTGCAAACACTTCTGCAGAAATTACCTGTGTTAATAAAGTTCAACTCCTGTCTGATCCAGCAGATGCCAATAGATGCACTACATCAGTTTCCGAGTCCCAGCAATCCTGTCCAGAAACCTCAGAACCCCAGCATCTGAATTTTCCAATTTTACAATTGAATGGTGATTCAGATGCGCAAACAATGGCTTCAATTCATCAAGCATTACCGCATTCGGTAATGCTAAAAACAGCTGACTTAAGGGAGCACTTTAGAAAATGTTAATTCATCAAAGCTGTTACCGAATGAATGCTGAAATGACACAGCAATGAGATAAATTACCGACATGTGCTCAACAAATGTTAATTCATCAAGGTTCCCACATTCGCTAACACATTCGGTGTTTATCTCAAGCTCTCCCCTGTCGTTACAGGCTTCGAAAGCCTTCTGTGTGAATGTTTTCATGATAAGCAGGAGCAGGCAGCCAATAGAAACAGCCCATGTTCTCCTGCAAGTGCCGCTGATAGGTCACACAGGCTTCTCCACACAAGCTTTCAGACCCCCCAAGCAGTGAGCAGAGAGAACGGGTCAAAATATATCCCCAGATTCCCTTCGGTGGTGTAACCCTTTCAGGCCCTGTTTGATAATGCAAAGATGCTGGTGGTGAAATCACCAAGCATGACATTTGTAATGTCTCCAGGAAGTTCATCTACGTTGTGGCAAATAAATAAAATGTTAAGAAAGACTGATGGACAGATTCAGAGCAGCAGAGGCAGTACAAGTAACAGTAACTATAACACGTTTACATGTAAAGGGATGTCTGGATGCCTTCTATTGTTATCAGCTTGTAACAACACAGAGACATTCCAAGCTGCTCTGCACCACTCTGCTGTTATCAAACAGCCTTTGATGAATTGAAGCCTAGTAGTTCGTTAACTTAACGAACCTCTACCGCACATGGGAAAATATTGATGAATTAGCACAGTGAAGTGTAAAATACCGAATGCGGTATTTTAAGGACTGGGGTTTTGTTATCGAACACCCTTTGATGAATTGAAGCCATTGTGTCTTAATCTTCCTGTTTCTACACCTCGCTCTAGTTTCGTGAATAGCTCAGAGCATCTGCTATGTGAACCTGAAATTGCAGAATTATTACCTTGTTCAGAAAATGTTCCAATAAATTTGCCCTGTACCATGAATTGTGCAGTAGATCTCTCCAATGAAACTCAGGTCACAGAATCATTATGCTGTCCAGCAGGTGCTTCCATGGTTTTGCCCTGCAATATGGACTGTTCAGTGATCCTGTCCAGTGAAGCTGTGGTCGCAGAGTCTTATGCTTCACCCAGTACTTTGGATACTTCAGACCCTCTAGCAGAGGAGTCTGAGGCACTGCTTACCTCAGTTGGTGTTGCAGTAATATTCACTTGTCTAGCAGCTGTTTTGGAATTACAGTCTGCTCTAATAAAACTTGATGAATTTCTGCCCAGCAAAGCAGAAGCCATTGAAATATTGTCCTCGTCAGCAAGTGTGTTAGATACCTTGCCCTGTACACAGTCTGATTTAACCAATGTTGTTGAGTCCCTCTCCAGTGTTGTAACAGCCGAGGAACTCCAGCCCTGTCCTCTGAATGTTTCAGAAGTCTTGCCCTGTAACATGGATAATTCTGATTCTCTGGTCAAAATAATAGAAATCTCAGAATTTCAGTCCGGTCTGATGAGTGTTCCTGAAACCCAGCCCTGTATCCTGAAAGATTCTGGTTCTCTGGCCGCTGTGGCAGAGGTTCCAGAGTCCCCTTCCTGTCCAGGGAATTCCTCAGTTTTGCCTAGTCCGGTGGGGGCTGCTGCAATACTGACTTGTTCTGCAGCGCCTCATGAGCTCCAATCCAGTGTATTAGATGAGTCTCAGTCCAGTCCAGAGGTAGTTGTGGAGTCCCTATCTGGTTCAGTGCATACATCAGAAGATTTGTCCTGTCTTGTTAGTGCCCCTGAATCTGATTTGTTACTGACTTTGCTGGAATCAGCGACATCTAAGTCTGATCCTGCATTCTCGTGTAAAAGTCCAGTAGTTGCGAAGTCTAGTCATGATGATTTTTTTTTGGCCAGTCCTGGTTTTGGTCCTGTCTTGGCTGACCCTGAGGCTCACAGTTCCTTGACATGCCCAGAGGTTTCTATTGTGCCAGTGTGCCCAGAGGTTTCTATTGTGCCAGTGTGCCCAGATGTTCTTTGTGTGCCAGAATGCCCAAGTGTGTCTAAGGTGTTAGCGTGCTCTGATGCTTCCTTAGTAGGAACATGTTCTGATGTTGCCAGTCTGCCTGCATGCCCAGAGATGGTTCTGGTCCCTGAAAGCCCTGATATTGATGTTTGTCCTTGTGGCCCTGACTCGGGAATTGCCCTAGGTTCCATAGGGGTTCTTGATAGTTCTCCATGTGAGCCTAAGGGGCGTTCTGACCTATGGGGATCTCTTTGGAGCTTCAAGGTGTTCTGGGAGGTCTCTGAGAAAACTTGTCCTGGTGCCTTGGACTGGTTCAACAGTGGGTTTTGTGTTGGTAAAGACAGTCCCGGTGGGCATTGCAAAGGCTTTGGCGTTTTTGAACGGTTCCTGGAAGGCGGTGGGTTTCGCTCAGGGAGTTTCGGAGGGCTTTCTTCTGGAAATCATGGTTGTGATGGGTGTCACACTGGGGCTTGTAGTACTGATGGGCATGGTTCTGTAGGTTCTGGTTCTGATGGGTCCAGTCTTGTGGGGACTGATTCTGGAATTCGGTCTTGCCGGGCTGTCCCGGTCATCATGAATTATCAGTCAGACTGTTTTGTTGGGAATTTCAGTTTTGAAAAGCGTCTGGAATCCGCTTTTAAGGGCGGGGGTACTGTACTGATCGCTGCTGCAGCAGGCATTGCTGGAAGTAGTAGTGCTGCAGCTCAGGCAGTTCTGATCTCTTTCCATGCAAGCTGCATAGCTTTGTCGGCCTTTCCCTGCTGTCAGCTTGTGACTGATTATCATTCACCTGTGTGGGAATCTGCATGTCTGCTCCCATTGGATGACCTCAGTATAAAGATCTGCTTCCTGCAGGGTTTCCTTGGGTTTTCATAGCTTCAGTTTAAGCTTGTCTTGCTGTCGCTTCAGCCCCCGATCGTGTTTCTTGTTCTAAAAGATATTTTGCTGGTTTTGCATCATATATTGGTTCATTGCCCATATATATGCATACCAGCACGTTTATTATTTTCCTTGTATTCGTGTTACGTTGATACATCAGTGTCGCTGATGTATACGTACACGAACTGTTTATATCCTGTGTGCAGTTAGTCAGCTTTCCAGCACGTTTTGGTAGTTTGCGCGTATCGTGAGCACCCGTGCTGAGCTAGTACCCTGCTCCTGGTCCTGTTCGTGGATTGCGTTCATCTCTGCGAGGAGATAACGAATCCTTCTGAATCCTGTCCTGTTACCGTTTGTGGATTGCGTTCATCTCTGCGAAGAGATAACGAATCCTTCTGAATCCTGTTCTGTTACTGTTTGTGGATTGCGTTCATCTCTGCGAAGAGATAACGAATCCTTCTGAAATCTGTTCTGTTACCGTTTGTGGATTGCGTTCATCTCTGCGAAGAGATAGCGAATCCTTCTGAGTCCTGTTCCCTGTATTACTCCAGTCCTAGTCAGCGTTCCTGCTTATGTCATATATCGGTTCATTGCCGATATATACATATGTTAGTCAGACGTTACAAATAGTTTCATTGATAGCTGTAATTGTAATACGCTAGGAAAACATACTTATTGTATATTTATCTGTGTTACGTTCATCTATCTTGATCCTGCTATTTCCTGACTATCCTGTCCTGTCTTTGTGAGGCACGCCATCGCCGCAACGCATTGGCTGCCTCATTCCAGTCTGTGTTATTGTGGACGCTTGCTGTCACTAAGTAGTGGCTAGTTAAGCAAGCGTTCATTCTGTCTACCTGTCCTGATCTCCTCAGTTCTGGTTTATGCGCTCAGCGCTACTTTGCGCTGAGACGTTATAGCGAAAGCATTGTTTGTGGCTGTCAGATCTGCACCGGCTCTGTGCGCCACAATCTCCTATTGGAGTCAGTCCTCCCCTCCACTATACTAGGGATAGCCTGTTTCCTTGTGCTAGTGTGTGTACCTCCTCCACGTCAGCTCATGCGTTGCATGCTGACTGTGGAGATTACACCACCAAGCCTCACAGAAGAGGTCTATGACGTTGCTGGGAGCAGGTAATGTATAACACCCACCTCCCATTTCCTGGCCTGCCCCCTCCCTTATGATGGAAGTGGGGGTATAGGCTGACAGACCTCAGTGGGCTGGCAGAATGTAGTTAAGCCCTGCTTAAATTACCACTGACTATACTCCTGTGTGCTAGTTTTGCTGTGGCCTATTACATATTGCTGACCCTGAACTTAGTCCAAACTTAGTCTCGCTTACCCATTGCTGACAAGAGCCTGCCTGCGACTCTTTATCTGTTTCTTAATTCTGGTTTTGCTACTTGTTGTTGCTGATCATAAGGCATTGAGAGACCCCGTGGACGTACATAATGAATGAATGCCGGGATATGGCACCATTTTCAACCCTTCACAGGAAGCCAAGAGCAGTAGTGCCAGTAGGTAAAAGATATGGCTTTTCTAAAGTCATAGAGTTCTTTAAAGAGAACCTGTACTCTAATATTCTTACAATAAAAAGCATACCATTCTATTCATTATTTTCTCCTGTGCCCCTCTGTGCTGTTTCTGCCACTCTCTGCTGCAATCCTGGCTTGTAATTAACAGTTTTAGGCAGTGTTTACAAACAAACTAACCAGCTTCTAATAGGCTCAGCTAACCCTAGTGTGTGAGTCATTCACAGTATGCAGGGGGCCTGCAGAGGGTGTGTATCGCTTCTACCAATCACAAGCAGCCCTGCACATTCCACACAATCAATCCTTAGCCCGACAAACAGGACAGAGGAAAGATACATTGATTTATTACAGAGACAGTGCAGTTAGGAAAGACTGCAGTAAGCCAGAGCAGATTAGAACAGGCATAGGAACTTATAGGATAGAAGAACTAAGGCTGAAAAATTTGTTACAGAGTCTCTTTAAGGAAATGGCTAGCCATATCACAAAAACTAAGACAGGAACTCGCAAAAAGGTTGATCGTGTGTCCTAAAAGGATAAACTACAGAGCCTTTCAATGCTTTCAAAAGTATTGGTCTGAATCATCTTTTCATCTCAAATCCCAAAATTTCTCGAGATGAATACTTTTGGCCTGGTTTAGATAAAAATAAAAAAAACATGAAAAACAAAACATGTGTAGGCATATAAGCGCCCACCTGCACTCAGTTACACACAATATTCTACAGTCAGCGAATTGCGGGCAACAAACCATCATGCAATTACATATCCAATTCAAACTAGTACTTTTGATTAACATTTTAAAGGATACCTTACCGTTCCTAAATGTTAAAAACAGGGGGAGCAGGCATGTAGCAAGCAGTCCTCATGCCCACTGCTTCCCATGTTCTTCTCCATGAATTGCATATAGGCCGGTGTCAAGTCCAAACATTTTGACTTTTGAACTGTCTGCAAATAAACAGAGATGTATTAGAGCAACACTAGTGTTAAAATACATCTTAAACTATGTTTTCAAATTCTCATAATAATTAATTACAAAGTTCTCAAAATAATGCCCCTTCATAATGAAGATATTTAGTGTAAGGAATAAAGAAGACTTAACGTACACCTAAACTAAGCAAAGATATAAAGGTTAGATGGTTACCTTGGAGGCTTTCTCATACAGCCCCACCATTCCAGAGCATGGTGCATATTCATCTTCCATCCATGCTTCAAGTTATGGATGCATGCATCTGGACTTGGTATGGACAAATATCTATAAGTTCAACCGGTGGTGTAGCAATAGGGGATGCAGAGGTTGTGACTGCACCAGGGCCCCTGGACTAGGGGGGCCCAATAGGGGCCCTCCTTCCTTTATTCATCTTATTAGCTTTGCATTGGTGCTGTGCTGGTAATGAACACCTCTTTATGGGCATTGCATAGTGGTAATCCTTGCCAAACAATTTCCTTATTCTAAATACACCTCTACACTGCAGCTGCCCTTGATAGGTTTTTGGGGCTCCATATCAATAGGTGCTTGGGGCCTTGTGTAAAACTCGCACTGGGGTCCCAAGCTCCTTAGTTATGCCACTGAGTCCAACCACCTAATGTGAATTTATATATCTGCCTACTCTTTCCCTCTGCTTAGCAATGAATTCCACAAACCTACACTCCTGTTACTAGCCTGCTTTCTGCCTGCACTCCTGTACGTGTCATTGAGCCACCAGTGGGCTGAGCGCAGAGTGAAGCGAATGATGGCTCACTCTGCTGCCGCTCAAGTCCTCAGTGGAGTTAAATACTATTTCCCCTCCGATTTGTTGTAGCTCAGATGGAGAAGTAATTCAGGGTCCGGCAATCGCCAGATCCTCTGATTACCCTTACGTGCCCTGTGCAGTATAACATTACAGCTATAGGGTGCCTAGTTTCGGCGTTCTGCGCTGAGCACAGTGCGGCGAAAACAACCTGCTTCGCTGCACTCCGCCAGTGGTATCTCATATTTTCTTTATCACTGGTGGGGAAATCCTAGGTGACCACCAGGCAGAAAAGCAATCCATTGCCCACTAGAGGTGGTGAACCATCATCCCTTGTGGGGTGCTCTGGTGAAGACCTGTAGCCACTTAGATTCCACACCCTGGGACAGGGCAGATGTCAACAAGTTATCTGCAAATCTTGACTCCATTAGAGCCTGCAATCCATCCACTGGTGAGTCATCATCATGCTTGCTGTTAGGTTAAATTGTGCACAATATAGACCATAGTACACCCACCTTGCATTTGGGGGAAACTCAGTGCAATGGCCTAGTAACACTTGCAACTACCCCCCCCCCCCCCTCCCCATAACAATATGGGTGCTATGCAAGACAGCATTAGAGTTGGGCCGAACGGTTCGCCTGCGAACGGTTCCATGCGAACTTCAGTGGTTCGCGTTCGCGTCCCGCAGGCGAACTTTTGCGGAAGTTCGGTTCGCCCCATAATGCACCATGAGGGTCAACTTTGACCCTCTACATCACAGTCAGCAGGCCCAGTGTAGCCAATTAGGCTACACTAGCCCCTGGAGCCACTCCCCCCTAATAAAAGGCAGGCAGCGGCGGCCATTACGCTCACTCGTGTGCCTGCGTTAGTGAGAGTAGGGCAAGCTGCTGCAGACTGTCTCTCATAGGGAAAGATTAGTTAGGCTTAGCTTGTTCCTGGCTGCATACCTGTTCTGTTCAGTGAGCCCACCATATTTGTATTAACTTGATGGTCTTCCAGTGACATCACATCCTACAATCTTTCTGCTGCACATGTAAACCACCTCATGTGCGCAGATGTATCAGGTGTTTGTGGGCCTTAAACTCAGACTACTAGATCTGCAAAAAAAACCTCCAACAAGAGCTCTACAAACCAGGCCTCACTGTGTCACATATCAAAAAACTTTATTGAAAAACTTACAGCAATCAGAACTTGTATCAAGGAAATTCAGATAAAACTCTAAAAACACTTAAAGCATAAGGATAAACCTGACAGCCCCTGCATCCCACGCACGCTTCACATACATCCATTCATGTCATGCAGCACATGGGAAGGCCTGCGCATGTTGAAAAATGACCACAGAGCTCTGGGTAGAAAAAAAGAGAACAGTTTTCCCCAAGTGTTCAAAAAAGAAATGCACCAGCTTCAGCAGAGCAATTTAGAGCCTACTTCAACTACATCACCTCAACTGAGCATGTAGTCTCCAATTTAGAATCATGCTTAGCTTGTTCAAGCTTTAAACAGAACCTGTCCGTTATAAGTATTGATCCAGGACTTCCTCAGATCAAGCAGTCAAAGCTACGGCAGTCCTTTAAGCACACATAGCAAAGCAGTTTCCGCCACATGAGGTTAAATGTGCAGTTCAGCAAGCTGTTATAGCATTAGCGTTAGCATGACATTATTGCAATAGCACTTTGAGACAACACACTGACAGCGCTGTCTTGCTCACAAAAGCACACATAGCCTTGTGTCTTACGTCTCCCAGAGAGTCTGTGTTGGTCATCTCAGCAGAGGGTGTGCACGCAGGCTATCCCATCGGCAGGCAGGATGATGTGCCAGAGTTCCGCTGGGTCAGCACGTCCAGGCAGCGGCAACAATGGCGGCGACAGAACGCTCCCAGAGCGGCATGGGTTGAAAGCAGTGGGCGAGGCCGGCCTCCTATAGCTCCTCCCACCTACATGTTTCGCCCAATGGGCTTCATCAGGGTGTGGCTTGTAAGGGGAAGGGGATGGTCAGTCTTTTTATATTCAGACAGCAGTCACCTGACGTATCCACAGGCGCCATCTTTGTTATTGGCAAGGTTGCCCATATCTTTAAACATATGTTTTTCTCAAGGTGCTACAGATTTTTCCGGATTTTAAAGCAACAAGTATATCAGGAAAGAGGGGATAGACATTCTCACACATGCAGGAACTTCAAGTAATACTTTTTATTCTTACATATTTCGCTGCGGGGACAGATGCTAGTACTACAGTAACTTCATACATATCAAACTGCACTATCCATGCACGGTACCTCCCATGTCTTATTCTTCACACAGTTTTTCTTGTCATTTGCATTTGCTCTGGCCTCTTTTTTGTATGTATGTATATGTGTATCAGAATAGTTCCTTTTTTCACTTCAATTTGAACACATATCATATATCAGATGGCGCATTAATATGTACGGGAACATCATCCTAAGCTCCATAGGCTATACACTATACTACTCATGGCTACTGATGAGATAGATACAATAGTCACAGAGGAATTACAGACATATATGGGGCCGTGAATGGATAGCACAATATTCCATGGGGCTCATTCGCATAGTCTAATATGGATCCAAATAAACTGAAAAATTAATCTCAGAGTTAAGACCATCAGGGGACAATGTACCTAGTTTATATATCCACATTGTTTCCTTGTGGAGAAGTTCTCTCTCCACACTTATCTTTCTTGCCCCTTTGGTTATAGAAGTGAGCCCACCATACCTGTTCTGTTCAGTGAGCCCACTGGATACCTGCATACCTGTTCAGTGAACCTGCCACTGCATACCTGTTCTGTGAACCCACCACTGCATACCTGTACTGTGAACCCACCACTGCATACCTTTTCAGTGAACCCACCACTGCATACCTGTTCAGTGAACCTGCCACTGCATACCTGTACTGTTCAGTGAACCCGCCACTGTATACCTGTTCTGTTCAGTGAACCCGCCACTGTATACCTGTTCTGTTCAGTGAACCCACCACTGTATACCTGTTCTGTTCAGTGAACCCGCCACTGTATACCTGTTCTGTGAACCTGCCACTGCATACCTGTTCTGTGAACCCACCACTGCATACCTGTACTGTGAACCCACCACTGCATACCTGTTCAGTGAACCCACCACTGCATACCTGTTCAGTGAACCTGCCACTGCATACCTGTACTGTTCAGTGAACCCGCCACTGCATACCTGTTCTGTTCAGTGAACCCGCCACTGTATACCTGTTCTGTTCAGTGAACCGCCACTGTATACCTGTTCTGTTCAGTGAACCCGCCACTGTATACCTGTTCTGTTCAGTGAACCCGCCACTGTATACCTGTTCAGTGAACCTGCCACTGCATACCTGTTCTGTGAACCCACCACTGCATACCTGTTCTGTTCAGTGAACCCGCCACTGCATACCTGTTCTGTTCAGTGAACTCGCCACTGCATTCCTGTTCAGTGAACCCGCCACTGCATACCTGTTGTGTTCAGTGAACCCGCCACTGTATACCTGTTCAGTGAACCTGCCACTGCATACCTGTTCTGTGAACCCGCCACTGTATACCTGTTCTGTTCAGTGAACCCGCCACTGTATACCTGTTCTGTTCAGTGAACCCGCCACTGTATACCTGTTCTGTTCAGTGAACCCGCCACTGCATACCTGTTCTGTTCAGTGAACCCGCCACTGTATGCGACCATATGGGCTGTAAAGCCACCAAAACCTGCACTCTCGCCATGGTGCGCACCAGTCCAGCACGGCCGTCACTACACAAACAGCTGTTTGCGGTGCGTTACACGGTGAGTTTGGTATGTTAGTGTGAAGCAGTACCTTAATTACACTACCTGATTGATGTATACACATGCAAGATGTTTTAAAGCACTTTAGGCCTGTCATTTAGCATTCAATGTGATTTCTGCCCTTAAAAGGCTGCTTTGCGTCAAATCCAGATTTTTCCCGGGGACTTTTGGCATGTATCCCACTCCTCCACCTGGGGGTCCAGGTGTTAGACCCCTTGAAACATCTTTTCCATCACTTTTGTGGCCAGCATAATTTTTTTTTTTTCAAAGTTCGCATCCCCATTGAAGTCTATTGCGGTTCACGAACTTTTACGCGAAAGTTCGCGAACCCGGTTCGCGAACCTAAAATCGGAGGTTCGACCCCACTCTAGACAGCATAGCTTGTTTTAACAAAGGCTGTCAAAACTCTCCGTCAATAAAGTTGCCTTATTTATCTACAGCAAATTCCAATTCAGTTGAATTAAGTCATTCAACAATAATAAAGATGAAGCCATTTTATGGTGTGAGTTAAGGTGCGTACACACGTCAGATAAAAATGAAAGATCACAGACCAATTTTACCCCCTTTCATGTAGTATGAGAGCCATACTCTACACAGTCTATTCTATGGAGCTGAACTCCCCATCAGATAGAAATCTTTGCAAGATACTGCACACAAAGATGCTGTACACATGCAACAGATCAGCATCTGCAAAAGATCTGTTCCTGCAAAAGATCTTTTCCTGCAAAATGCATTCAAAGTCTATGATATCTGCAGATCTCGTACACACCTTGTTTAACGGACAATTATCTGTAGATCAGATCTACCAGGTTGGATCTTCAGATCGGCAGATAATTGTCTGATCTGCAGATGAATGTCCTGTAACAAGGTGTGTATGAGATCTGCAGATGTCATAGACTATGAATGCATTTTGCAGGAATGGATCTTTTGCAGGAACAGATCTTTTGCAGATACTGATCTGTTGCATGTGTACAGCATCTTTGTGTGCAGCATCTTGCAAAGATTTCTATCTGATGGGGACTTCAGCTCCATAGAATAGACTGTGTAGAGTATGGCTCTCATACTACATGAAAGGGGGTAAAATTGATCTGTGATCTTTCATTTTTATCTGACGTGTGTACGCACCTTTACTAAACTTAAAACCAGTTCAGTTGCTTTGGCTGTTTATAGTCGAAAAGACCAATTTAATTACTTTGTTCCACTTTGCAGCGCCAGATTGCACTCAGGAAGCGTGCCGGTAAACTGTTTTCACCATTTGTGACTGTTTTTAATGTTTCATGAATATGTTGAACATTTTGCTTGGGCCATGTTTCCTTGGGCACTCTGGTTAATTAGTAATTCACAACATTCCTCTTTCATTCCATGCAAAATGTGCTGGGCATTAATTCTGATTATGTACAAAACCCACCTGCAAGGAAGAATTTCTGCATCAGTAATGCTGATAAAATGAGATGCTCTCCTGGGGCTTGGCAAGGAAACTGGATACTGGACAGAATTAGAAGCTCGAAGCTAAGGCTATTCATAATGTCATTAACATAAAGGCAATTAAATGAGTTTTTAACCTAGCACCCTTTATTGTTATTAATGAACATTACAAAAACTCAAGAGATAAAGTTGGTAATTATCACTGCACTGAGCAAAGCAATAATGTGTTTAAATATAAAAACAAAATAAATGATTATTGTTGGTATTTTCGCTGGCTGAAACCCTGAGGAACAACTCAGTCAAATTTAATCACGCAGCCCTACACCAAGAGGGTTAATTAAATGAGGCCTTTACCTTCAACTGGCTTGGTGATTCAGCTTATCATTAAATATACCAAAAGGAAATGTAAATTCCTAAATTATTCTAAGTAGTTCATTTTACTTCTAGGTCAATTGTTGAAGCAAAAATGCAAAATAATTGTTTTTTTTTTTCTTTTTGCCGCTTGTACAGAAGGTTTGGCCTTTGAATATGTATCGCGGCTGAAGTGATGTTGTAAATAAAAACATAAAAACACAACGGGCCTGATTCACAAAGCGGTGATAACTCAGTTATCACGCCTAAAAGACTTTAGGCGTGATAACCTTTGCACTGCTGAGTTAGCATCGTTTTGTGCTCTTTATCGCGCGCAAAGTCCCGCAATCCGTGCCCATAAGGTTTAATGGGCGCATCGCGCGCACTGCACCGCGCACCGTGCGGTTGCGCACGCAAAACTTTGCGCGCGGGAATTTCGCGCGAGTTTCATTTTATCACGCCTAAACTGAGTTTAGGCGTGATAAAGGGCTTTTCACAGGCGTGCAAACACTTTGCACGGCTTTGTGAATCAGGCCCATTATGCTCAACTATGGATTTTTTTTTTATGTGACTTCATAACATGACAAGCATAGATATTTGCTGGATGGCTCAGAAAATCCTCCCATATAAAGCTGAAAAATGACACGATATCCATTTATATATTCTAAACCAAAGGAATATCCATAGCCAAAGTGGCCTAATTGACTGCTGTGTGATCTAGCAATACAGAACATAAAAAACCACTGCCAATCCTTCTGGCTGCATAATGACATATTAGACGAAAACTTTATATAGGGCCTATTGAGTATTTAGACAGGAACGCGCTTACACTCATTTGTTGTTGTTGGACTTTCAACTACAAAACCATAATAACGTAGAGATGATCCACCCTGTGCAGCTGTTTCTCCCAACATGCTTACAGGAAAGGTTCTCACTCAAATTTGGAATATGGATATGCAGACCTGTATCCACTTAGACACAAGAACATCAGTAAATCCAGGCACCGGTAAAGCTTCCTGGTAATTTAAAACCTTTCTTCAGGTACAGATCTAAAATTACCATCTAATAGGTTACAAATTGGGTACTCGCATATTATCACATGACCAGAAGCTATACGTTTGGGGATATTAGATTTAAGTTCTGTGAGTGAAACTACCACTGCTTCTTGTATTGCACTATCCGCTTTTTAGACTACAAGGGGCCAAGCATAGACTGAATGTCTTTAGAAAGAATTCAATGCTTAGCAATGTCAGTCTGTGTGTAGGAAGTAGTTAGTGTCTGGGCTACTTGACCAAATACTTCAGAAGTTAAAGTGAAACTAAACTCAGAATTTCCCCTCTGCTCTTAAAGCCACAACATTAGTCCAGGGCAGCAGAACGGCAGTGGAGGAAAAGCTCCAATGCAGATGACTTCGCCCACTATAAAAACACGCTGCTGCAGCTCAGGGACGCTCTCTCACTTGCAAAGCAGTCATACTTCTCTACACTCATTTCTTCACAATCCCATAACCCTAAACAACTTTTCAACACCTTCAGCTCTCTTCTCCCCCCCCCCCCCCCGCCTCCCCCTACAACCACAAGCTTGTCTGCAGAAGACTTTGCAGCATATTTTGTGAGCAAAATTGAAACACTACAGAACAGCTTTCAAAAGCAACCCTCTTCACCGGTCCAATCACTTTTTTTTTTCCTCTCTGCCCGGCAGCTCCCCTACTATCAACTATCCCTCTCCACATACCCACTCAAACCTCCTCCCCGCTAACAATCTTCTCAGCCTTAACTGAACAGCGTCTTTCTTCACTAATCTCTAAAGCTAATCTTACTACATGCGCCTCAGATCCTATTCCCTCTCATCTTATCCCCCCGTTCTCCTCCCCCCTCATTCCTGCTTTAACAACACTGTTTAACCTTTCCATCTCTACTGGCATTTTTCCTTCTTCATTTAAACAAGCTATCATAACACCACTAATCAAAAAACCCTCTTTAGACTCTACTGCCCTTTCTAATTACCGCCCAGTCTCTCTCCTTCCCTTTGCCTCCAAACTTCTGGAATGCCACATTTACTCAGAGCTGTCTAACTTTCTGTCTGCTAATTCCCTGTTGGACCCCTTTCAGTCTGGCTTCCGCCCTCAACACTCTACGGAAACCGTTCTCACTAAGGTTGCCAATGACCTCCTAGCTGCTAAAGCCAAAGGCAGATTTTCAGTACTAATACTCCTAGATCTGTCCTCTGCCTTCGACACTGTTGATCATACCCTACTTCTCCAGACCCTCTCAACACTGGCAATCAAGGGCCTAGCACACTCCTGGCTCAACTCTTACCTGTCTGGACGTTCTTTCATGGTCTCCTATGCCAATACCAACTCATCTCCACGTCCACTGTCTGTGGGAGTACCACAAGGGTCAGTCCTTGGACCCCTCCTCTTTTCCATTTACACCCATGGCCTGGGACAGATAATACGCTCTTTTAGGTTTCAATATCACCTCTATGCTGATGACACCCACATTTATTGTTCTGCCCCAGACCTCTCCACACTACTATCAAAAATCCCTGAATGTCTATCTGCTGTATCTACATTTATGTCATCCCGCTTCCTTAAACTCAATATGAGCAAAACGGAGATTGTGATATTTCCACCTTCGCTCTCTGTTCCACCTCCCATTGTCACAATCAATGTAGATAACACCCCAATAGCATCAACCCCCAAAGCTCGTTGCCTAGGGGTAACTCTGGACTCTGAGCTCTCCTTTAAACCACATATTAACACTTTAACTACCTCCTGCTACTTCCATCTAAAAAACATTTCCAGAATCCGTCCCTTCCTTTCACAAGAAGCAACTAAAATGCTTGTGCATGCCCTAATCATCTCCCGTCTTGACTACTGCAACACCCTACTCTGTGGTCTACCAAAGAGCAGACTGGCACCTCTCCAATCCCTACTAAACTCTGCAGCCCGTCTCATCCACCTCTCTTCTAGATCCTCTGAGGCAGCCCCTCTCTGCCAATCCCTCCATTGGCTACCAGTTGCCCAAAGGATCCAGTTTAAACTTCTCACACTTGCATACAAAGCTCTACACAAGCTATCTCCTCCATACATTTCCTCTTTAATCTCCAGATACCTCCCCGCCCGGACCCTCCGTTCCTCACAGGAGACCCTTTTGTCCTCCAGCCTAGTCACCTCCTCTCACTCTCGCATCCAAGACTTCTCACGGGCTGTCCCTCTCCTTTGGAACTCCCTCCCTCAGTCGGTTCATCATGCCACGAGTCTGGAAACCTTCAAACGTACTCTGAAAACACACCTGTTCAGACAAGCCTATAATTTGCTATAGGCAGCACTGAAGGCACACTGGCTCACCCACTAATCCTTGTGTTTCCTTCATTTTTGTTCCTCCCCACTACCCTCTAGACTGTAAGCCCGCAAGGGCAGGGACCTCCTCCTAGTGTTTCTCATACTGCTGTTATTTTAACATATGTACATGTACCAACTACATATCAACTTTGTATGTATCTGTATTTATTCTATCCAATGTCATGACTGTACAGTGTCTTGTATTTCTTATGTATATTTGTTCCCCATTATTTGTTTGTATTATGTACAGCGCTACGGAAGATGCTGGTGCTATATAAATAAAAATAAAAAATAATAATAATAATAATAACCTTTATGGACACACATTTTTTTCCTCAGTACAACTTATGGGAATTCTAAAAAACAAAAAACAAAACATAAAGTTAAGAACTTGGCTTCACTTTGCAGAAACAACTAAAGGGGTTTACTGTATGGAGAGAGAGCCACAGTGGTGCTCCTGTGGTCTATTAACAGCTGCTGATAAGATCTAGACACTTTGATCTGTGAAAATGAACACAGAAACACAGAGCAGTAGATTCATTCTGCAATTATATGTAGAACAAACACTGTTCATTGTGTGCAGTGCAAGAGTTCAAAGTCGTATAAGGACTTAATTAAATGCCTTATACATGGACAAAAACAACTAGTAATCTACATATCATGGTCTAAGAAAACAATTATGCCTGGAGTGCGACCATAACAAAATACTAACATATCTGGTACAATCAGAACCTGAGTAAATGGTGCTGATTAAATCAGTGCTCATATATACATTTGAGTCCAGGTTTGGCCACTGTTGATGTAAACAAAAGTGGTAATATCCCAGAACTCTTGACCGGTAAGGATGTGGCTTCAACTTCTACTCCAGATTGATATTATGACTGCAGAGCATCTACTTTGAATAGGATTGTCCTGCAATGTGCCTTTGAAAGGACAGCTTTAGGAACCAACATATTCTGAGGCATTCTCAAAAAAATGCATCACTAGAAAAGTAATTGCTCTTACTTATGACTGTTACTGAACACTAGGGTAATGGCAACCTGCAGCATCCCCAACTTCAGCTATGATATTTGTCACGTATCAAGTATGAGTCATGTGTGGACCAGTGAACAGAAGTAATCCTGAGTCCCAGCAAATGAATTAAACAAAAAATACTTCTAAACTTGATGTGTGTATGGCCATCAAAATCTTCTGATCTCTCCTTACTTCCTGTTGGGCAGACAATAATACTCAAAAATACATTATCAACATGATGGAGGATGGCAAGAAGGATAGGATTAACAAGGCCTACACACCAAGAGGAGCATACGGAGAGGGGATGCAGGACGCTGCTATCTTCCTTATCTAGAGATGGTGATATTTAAGCTGTTTAACTATGTTCTTATGTACGGGCATTACTGTTTTTAATAGTTTTATTAAATAATACGGTTTTACACATGATCCTTCTTGTTTGAGCCCTAGATTAAGTCCAAAGCATATAAACCTTGGTGACTGCAACATTGAGCATTTAACAGTGCTGTGAATTTGATGCGATACCTGCTGAGTTTTTGCTGCTGGTGAGCAGGGATAAACTGGGGGGGGGGGGGGAGTGCTTGATATAGGTGGTGTTGGGCATCTAACCCTGGTCTATACATATACACTGCTCCCAGAGTGTGTTTGTCACTAAAAGGGTGCTAATCTTTTTTGTCAAAACATATTACACTATATATATCCTCTGTTCAATAAGGTGCATAATTTGTTTGGCCCCTGGAATCTGGATGTGAGGATCAAGGGATTGAGCGCAACTATAGGGAATACTGGAGTATATGAACCTGCAGCATCCCCAACTTCAGCTATGATATTTGTCTTGTATCAAGTATGAGGCAGAATCAGCCATGTGTGGACCAGTGAACAGAAGTAATCCTGAGTACCAGCAAATAAATTAAACAAAAAATACTTCTAAACTTGATGTGTGTATGGCCATCAAAATCTTCTGATCTCTCCTTACTTCCTCTCTGCTACACTAGTATCCAGATGCCAGACAGAGCAAAATTAGCAAAAAAAACCTGCTGCCCACTTAACTTTCAGTCCCTGCAAAGACCCTCAGATGGGTTTTATAGATAGCTATAATACTGCAGACAATAATACTCAAAAATACATTATCAACATGATGGAGGATGGCAAGAAGGATAGGATTAACAAGGTTGCTTTTCAGCTTCAGCAAACAATCAGTAAATAATTGTTGCAAAAGTAACATTTCTGTGAAATTTACAATGGGCCAACAGACCCCATCTGCTGGAGTCACCACAAAGCTAGATTAAGTCTCCCTTGAGTAAATATCCTTACACCGGAAGGGTTGAGCACAACAAATTCTCTGAAATCAGGATTAGTGTCCTCTGGGGAGCAGGAATTCATTTATAATGTGTTGGTCTTCTCACGGAAAGAAAGTTCAAGGTTCCTGTTTATCGGGCTGCTCTGTGGTTATTTCCCACAAAGTAAACATTATTAATTCATCTGGTGTTTGTATCTTCTTTAATATGTCATAATTGCCAAATTCATTATAAAAGTAATTACTGGGATTCATTTCTCATCATACAGTTAAACCTTGTTAATTATTGATTAATAGGCTAGACTAATATTCCTCATGACAGCCTCGGCATAATGTGCAGCATAGGACAACACAATCATGTTATTCAGCTCTGGGATGTAACACTGAAACCAAGATGCCACAAGAGAGATGAAGTTTCTTAATAAAAAAAATTTAAACAAAATATCCCTGTCAATAATAATAAATTAAAAAGATATTATGTAGCAGGGTTTAAGGGCAAAGCTTATTGATGAGCAAGTTATTTTATCCAAAATAACATTAGCATCAGAGTGGGAATATTGTGAACCAGTAGATATAAAAGGGAACCGAGAGTCTAGTCTGAAGACTGGATAGCTAGAACGATACGCACACAACCAGGTTGCCACAAAGCCTGTCACACTTGGATCAGAGATTGTCTCACTCCAGGAGAAGGAAGGGCAGGTAAAATACAACCTCAAAACCAGTGGATGTTCATTTCAAGTTGCTAATGTGCCACACTGTGCCACACAATCAATAAATAGTATTTTGTTTTTGTTTTTTTTCTGTAAACTAGTACTCTGTATTCCTTAGCCATTTTTAGCCATTTTCATGGCTCCTGACCTCCTGATCACTTTGAACCAATCACAGTGATCAGGAAGTGCAAAAAGAAAACCAATGCTCTGGTCCATAAAGTAAGCAGAGCCTGCGATCCGAAAGGAGTTAAGCTTGATTAAAGAGGTCTTTCTGTAAAGGTTACAGGTTGAATATAGAGTGGTTTTGAAGATGGGGAGGACGGTGGTGTAGTGGTTAGCGCTCTTGCCTTGCAGCGCTGGGTCCCCAGTTCGAATCCCAGCCAGGTCAACATCTGCAAGGGGTTTGTATGTTCTCCCTGTGTTTGTATGAGTTTCCTCCTACCTCCAAAAAAATATAGATAAGTTAATTGGCTTCTTCCTAAATTGGCCCTAAACTAATATACAGTACATGCACTATACAATACATAGACATGACTATGGTAGGGACTAGATTGTGAGCCCCTCTGAGGGACAGTTAGTGACAAGACAATATACTCTGTACAGCACTGCGTAATATGTCGGCGCTATATAAATACTTAAATAAATGAGGAGTGGAGATGTGGACCAACTAAAATCAAAGGTTGTACTGTTGTGTTGTATGGATTCTCAGGCATGTTGCTCAAGTAGTATTGTTATGATTCTTGTACCATTATATATTTAAATAAAAAAAATAATAAAATCTACCTTAAAGAATTCCTTTAGATGTCTGTGACACAGGAATATGGGGGAAAAAACAACTATAGATATCTGCAGCAGGCAAAAGTAGTTTTGTACTAAAGCGCCTTAAGATGTCAATGGCATATAGACGCAGAAGCACAATTCAACCAGACGCACTCCCACGTTGCGCTCCCGTCCTTGGGAGTATTCTGGGCCAGCGCAGGTTCAGACTGCTCCCAGGGATGGTAGAGTGATTGGGGAGCACGCCTGGCCAGGCTGCGCATGTGCGACAAAGCGCAACTCGGTCAGGCATTCGGGCTGAATTTCTGGGGACCAGAGCCACCTGGGGAGATGGCGAGGGATGAGCTGTCCTAAAGGGGCTTAAGGAAGCCCCAGGTAAGTATGGTACCTGAGACACTTCTTATCTCAGGTACACTTTAATAAACATCCTCCTGCTTTCCATTACAGATTGTACATAATGCTTCAAAGAAATTCCATGCTATATTATGATAGAGCATCTATAATTATTTAAAAGATATATAAACTGGAGGGCGCTGCCCAAAGTTATGAATCTTCCACAAGAAGGACTTCCTCCTGCTGCTACCACCTTGGGTGGGGTTACCCCCTAATCCCACCCCAAAAGGACAAAGTTTATAATGCAATAGGAGGTGCGCTGGACCTTAATTGATACAATTGTTTGTTCGATGTTAAAATTAAAAGTGTATTTATTAGTTACAATCAATATTCCAACCAACAAAATTGTATAGCAAATTCTCATGCACACACTCATACATACAAAGAGTGTGCTGGTTCCCCTTTAAAAAATAGATATATGTCAAATCCACCCAAACGATTGCTTTTAGCAAAAGGAGGGGATCATAAAAATACTTGGTTAACCCTGTTCTATATAATACTTTTTCAAGTATTTTTATGATCCCCTCATTTTGCTAAAAGCAATTGTTTGGGTGGATTTGACATATATCTATTTTTTAAAGGGGAACCAGCACGCTCTTTGTATGTATGAGTGTGTGCATGAGAATTTGCTATACAATTTTGTTGGTTGGAATATTGATTGTAACTAATAAATACACTTTTAATTTTAACATCGAACAAACAATTGTATCAATTAAGGTCCAGCGCACCTCCTATTGCATTATAAACATCTATAATTATTTGCATAGACCACTATCAGCCCAGAAGTATACAGGATCTTCTAAAAAAATTAGCATATTGTGATAAAGTTCATTATTTTCTGTAAAGCTTTATGGAGATGAAGATTTCATTTTTCAGCACGACCTGGCACCTGCTCACAGTGCCAAAACCACTGGTAAATGGTTTACTGACCATGGTATTACTGTGCTCAATTGGCCTGCCAACTCTCCTGACCTGAACTCCATAGAGAATCTGTGGCATATTGTGAAGAGAAAGTTGAGAGACGCAAGACCCAACACTCTGGATGAGCTTAAGGCCACTATCGAAGCATCCTGGGCCTCCATAACACCTGAGCAATGCCACAGGCTGATTGCCTCCATGCCACGCCGCATTGAAGCAGTCATTTCTGCAAAAGGATTCCCGACCAAGTATTGAGTGCATAACTGAACATAATTATTTGAAGATTGACTTTTTTTGTTTTAAAAACACTTTTCTTTTATTGGTCGGATGAAATATGCTAATTTTTTGAGATAGGACATTTGGGTTTTCATGAGCTGTATGCCAAAATCATCAATATCAAAACAATAAAAAGGCTTGAACTACTTCAGTTGTGTGCAATGAATCTAAAATATATGAAAGTCTAATATTTATCAGTACATTACAGAAAATAATGAACTTTATCACAATATGCTAATTTTTTAGAAGATCCTGTATAGTAATGCTATTTGGAAAGCTATGCATCTACCTCTCACTGTACTAAGCAGTTTTCATGCCAGTGTTTATATTTTTAATTTAGTTTCACTCGCAACCAGCAATCTTTGTTTCTCAAAATTAAGAGGATAGTTACCCAAAATAATTTATGAGTAAAATAAATATATAGCTACATTCCCTGGGTCCTAATTTATGTTTATTTTTTATACAATATTTAGCAGAAAAATAATACCTGCAGCAAGAAAATGATCCTGATTTAGACAGCAGGTTTTTATAGGTCAGGGTTATTTTGGAGTAAGAATTAAAGTTGAGAATTTGACCCTTAGGCCATCTCCACAGTGCCAGTTGCATTTCCTGTGACAGCAGGAAAGCAATGCAACAGACCTGGACAGCGGCGCCGAACCTCTCATGTTGCTTTGGGTACAGTGAAGCATACAGCCAATGAAAATATGCTTTACTTCTATTTGTTAATACATGCATTTACCAGTAACGCACCACAGAGAGTTACCCATTATACCTTAACTCACCCGTGCTACAAAGTGGTCATTACACCATTGGACAGCCAAGAAAACTTCCCTACGCAATAGTTTGGTGTGGTTTCCTCTTCATTGTATGTGAAGTGCGTTCACTGATGTGTACTTTAGCTTGTTGTATTTCATCATATTTCTATACCAATTCAATATACACAAATTAAATATATGACAGATTGCTAATGAGCTTGTGTTGGAGCTCTATAATCGCGTGTTATCATTTGTCCATTCACAGTTTCTTTATCAGACCATCTGTGCACCTAATAGAGTGTAGTGCAGGAAATGCAGGCTGGGACAGCTCCCCCATTTACACCTATTGCCATCTCAGGCCTCTGGGACTGGCCTTTCCTAATTAAAGTTTTTTTTACAAACATGCTGCCAGCTTTGTAACACTATTAGCAAGCTGCTTAGTTCTGTGATGAAAGGTGCTATTTATTAGAAATTTAGAGGTGCAAAAATGTGATTCACTTGAGTCTTTAAAAGATAAATTTAAAGTATTGAAAGAAGACTCTAATCTAACATCTTATATTATGTGTGGTTTTATAAGGTCTAAGATAAATGACATGGAAGCAAAATTTGCATTCTATTTGTTTGCATTTCTATGCCGCCCTGCATCATGTGGACATTGAATTCTATGGCCACCAGTCGCTGTCATGGATAGCTGGATGCCTCTTGGGAGGCCTTCCCCACCACCCCTGCATCTTCTGCACACCTAGGGCTTGATTCACTAACCGGCGCTAAGTGTTAGCGCCGGAGTGAAAAGCCCTTTTTGGCCGTTAGTGTGCGCAAAGCTACTTTGCGCGCGGTCCCGTGCACTGCGCGCGCAGCGCGGATGCGCCGATCTTAGTGCGCGGTGCGAGGATAACGTTGCACCTGCTGGTCTTTAAAAGTCGCGCCCGATGCAAAAAAATTGACGCATCAGGTGTCCCCGAAGTGGCGCGCTGCTTAATGGGCACCCGATGCATCATTTTCTTCGCATCGGGTGTGACTTTTAAAGGCCAGCAACGCGCGCGCAGTGAGCGGGATTGTTTCAACTGTGTGGGCGCAAACCACCTAACGCTGTGGTTTGCGCCCACTAACACTTAGGGCACACTAACCGGCTTAGCGCCGGTTAGTGAATCAAGCCCCATGTGCTCCCGCCCCCAGTCGCTGTCATGGACAGCTGCTGGCCTCTTGGTAGGCCTTTCCTGTTGCTTCCGCATCCTCTGCACACCGAGTGCTTCCACCACCAGTTGCTGCCATGATCCAACATCACGTGCTGCCAGTGGTTCCAACTGCCAGGGACTGCTGAACGTGCATGTGCACAACGGCTAACACTTAGGACTGATCTACACTGGCTTTGTTTGCACTTTGAGTTTCTAAAAACTAGGGGTGGGATGCCGAATCCAGGCACCTATACCTATCTACCTATACTGAAGTTACCTATACTTAGCTAACCTATACTGGCAGCACCTATAGCTAGCTACCTATACTGAAGGCACCTATAGCTAGCTACCTATACTGAAGGCACCTATAGCTAGCTACCTATACTGAAGGCACCTATAGCTAGCTACCTATACTGAAGGCACCTATAGCTAGCTACCTATACTAAAGGACCGATAGCTAGCTACCTATAATGAAGGCACCTATAGCTAGCTACCTATACTGAAGGCACAAATACCTAGCTACCTATACTGAAGGCACCTATACCTAATTACCTATACCAAAGACACCTATAGCTAGCTACCTATACTGAAGGCACCTATAGCTATCTACCTATACAGAATGCAAATATACCTAGCTACCTATACTAAAGGCACCTTTACCTAGCCACCTATACTAAAGGCACCTTTATCTAGCCACCTATACCTAGCTATCTGTACGAGGGGCAACCATACTTGGCTAGATAAACTGGAGGCACCTATACCTAGCTACCTATACTGAAGGCACCTTTACCTAGCTCCCTATATGGGGGGGCAACGATACCTGGCTACCTATACTGGGGGCAACTATACATGGCTACCTATGCCTGGCTACCTATACTGAGGGAACCTATGCCTGGCTACCTATACGAGGGGCTACTATACCACATATCACAATTCTTTTGTACAGGATTCGTGAGATTCAAAATTCAAAAGGTGTGAAATATTCTAGAACCTTTTTGAATTTGGATTCAGATTCGGATTCGAAGAACTAGTGGATTTGCCCCACCTCTACTAAAAACACTGCAAGTAACAATTCTGCAGCAATTCTCATTCACTTGAATGCCATTGAGGATGCTCTCATTTGTGGAGTTTATAGCATAGGCGGACATAGGCCCGTGCAGACCGTGCAGCCGCACAGGGGCCCCATGTCCTCTAGGACTCATGCAATTGCACCAATTAGGGCCCGATTATCCTTGTACTTCTCTCTGAAACTCAAGAGAAACAGTGATAATCGTAGTCATATGCAAGTTTAAATTATGTGCTAAATAAATACAGTGCCTACAGAATGTGACCTAGTTTCATGTACTTTTATCTTGTCGGAATTGTTTGGATCCAACCATGATCTGTTATGACCACGCCCACTCACATGGTGCCCGCTTCATTTATACTGCACAGGGGCCCAACGTTGGCTTTGTCCGCCAGAATTTCTGTGAGTTTTCTCTTGCAGCCAGAAAATATACTGAAAGGTTAAATGTCTTTGCTTTTAAAGTTGAACCTCTGGCATTGTAGGGATATTGGATTATAAACCCCTTCTACAGACACTAGGCTGGAATTACTGATGTTCTCCTGAGCTCGAAACATTAGAAAACATAAGGGGAAATGTTGCCAGAATGCATTAAAAAATGTCTGTGGAAAAGTTACAGCCCCCACTTGAGACATATCAGACCATAGCAAGGGTTGCTGAAAGGGTTGCTGAAAGGCTAGTGCATTTACAATGACCTTTTTATTTCTTGTAGTATTAATATTATAGTTGTTTTGTATGGTTTTGTTTTGTAAAAACTCCTGTAAGTGTGCACAGCCCCACCTTCCTCATCCCATCCTATACGAGTGTCTTAATGCTGTCTGCTGTGTGTCCGCTCAGGCTTCTTCAATTAGATCTCATCTGTGTAGGTGAGCTGATGTGGCCAGAGACCTCTAAGCTCCATATGAACTGTTATGCTGCACCGTATTGAAATTCTCTGCCCCTACTAAGCACAGTACATTGTAAAAGTGAGGCGTTTTTCCATAGTAGAATAGGATTGGCCAGACCAGGGGACTTTAATAATGTTGCTAAGCATATGCAACAACTGCAATCAATTTCTCTGGGAATTCCTGCTTTCAAACAGATGTTATTATAGAATATGTATGCTACAACTAGAGGGGACCGTTCAGACTTATCCTTGTGAATTCTGCATGAATCTGCATTTTATGACTTTTTGGGTATTTGATTTTTCCTCTGGAGTTTCGCAATTATTGTATTTGTATTTGTATGCAAAGTAGTTGTATGTAAATTTTTGGATTGTGATTTTTTTTTTGTGTGCATGCCAATAAAGTTAATTTGCAGAATGTAGCTAATTAACTTATCTTATATGAAATTGCACATGATTTTTTTTCCCTAAACACAATTTTTCTGCGTCTTTTTTCTGCATTTTCATTGATTTAAATTAAACACAAAATGCATACCTCGCATAAAAATAGACCTGCTGCAGAGTTTTAAAATGCGAAAGATTGTAAAATGCAGAAAGAAAAAAAATGGGATATAATTGAAATATTTTAGATACGCGATAAATGTGATGCAAGATGCATGAGAATTCTAATTCTAAGGGTGAATGGGGCCTTATGGTTGGTTTATTTATATCATGTATTGCTTGTCACTATTTAGCTTTTTCCCAAAATATCATGCTGGTAAATGATTGATTGCGAATTACCTGACATACTACAGCAAGTCTTGTGCCAACAACAACTGGTCTGACATGTCTCCACTGGGGGCTTAATGTCTATTGATTAGTTGTTTGCACTCACACTGCTACCAAATGCTGTAACCCAAGTGTCAGTGTTAACTAGATAAAGGTCAGAAGACACTACAGATGGAAACATGTAATCATCTAAATGATTTAATGTCCAAAAGTTCATAGAAGTATGTCAAAGTTCATATTATTGTTTCCATTTCATTTATAATTTATATATTTTAAACTTTTGTATGATGTTAACAATTATTCCGCATTTCTCTGCAGAAAGCTTAATATTTATAGTAGTATTATTATTATATACCACTATCATATTGGAGTGTTGTACAGATAAATGTTTTACAGGTAAGTTATACAGACAAATATGGGCATCATGGAGCAAAGCACAGTTGTAGGGCAAAACTGTGTAAATGTGAGTGGGTCCATCAGCAATTAAACCAATAGCATGATGAAATAGGAGATAGGATCCCACCCATATGAGCTTTCAATCTAACCTACCTATGTTTCTCTGTAAAAAATGAATAAGCAAAGAGGCTTAATTTTGAAAGGGGGGGGGGGGGTTGTGCATACAAAAAACATGCTGCAATTCACTGGTTATTCGCTCAGGCATGCACCACCTCTATTAGGCTGAAAATTCATGCCCTGCATCCAAAACAAATGCTACATTTATTATACTGTGGAGGAACTTTGGCTTCCACTATAGTTTGCATGCAATGTATAATATACTGGACACTTGCGCCATGGTGAGGTAGACCTCCACGCAACTGGCATAACCTAAATTAAAAACAACATATGTATAACCTTGGGAGCAGCTAAGCAAAATGTGTAACTTACAGTTTAATGGACAGCAAGGAGAGGGCCAGCGCATACCACACATGAGAGTTGCAGATAGCTTATTAGAGGTGCTACACATGTGAGCTGTTGGTCATTTCAGATGCAGCCTTTGTGGCATGCGCTGCCTCCCGCACGTGTTCCCGAAACGCGGATGGGAACGCATGCAGTGTGAACGGGGCCTAAAGCATGCGGTAATGCAGAAAACATTTGATTTTACCAAACATATAGTGAAATGTTGTAACGATTCGGTGTCGCAACTCAGATGTCTGATTATTTGGTGATCTGCAGAATCACCAATAATGCAGACGCTATACCTGATTATGTGTGATCTGCAGAATCACCAATAATACCAGTATAGCAACACAAAGAGTCGAGTGTGTAGTGTTTGGTGCAACCGTAACTTTAATAGTTTTATGAGACCTCACCAGAGGGGCTGGTGAGGTACTAATGGTACACTGACCGTGTACTAGAGTTCAAGCTCCATCAGGCTGGAGATACAATACTGAAGAGACCGAATCTCCCGAGGAGTGGGTGATTCAGAGTGTACTGCAGCCGAGTGATCACCTGAGGAGCGGGTGACTCAGACTGTACTGCAGCCTAGGAGCAGGAGACACAAACAGTACTGCACTAATGATCGCCTGGGAAGCAGGTGATTCAGACTGTACTGCAGCCTAGGAGCAAAAAACGCAAACAGTACTGCACTAAAGAATAACTTCACCAGAGGAGCTGGTGAAACTAGCACCTCACCAGTGGCGAGGGCCCACTGGTGAGTAGAATGGTCTGACAGGCAAGGTTCGGCAACAGAGAGGTAAGTATCGGTACAGAATCATGAGACAAGAGAGTAATCGGTAATCAGGCAGAGGTTCAGCTACTAATAAGGCAGATAGGCGGAAGTACAGAAGTCAATGCGGCCCGGAGTGCGACAGTGATACCCGTCCTCGGCGTGCTAGATGCCCGAGGCACGGAGGCGGCAGAGGGTAGGAAGCCAGAGGCAGCTGCTGCGGCGGTGCCGTTCGCCGCAGCTGCCACAATTGTTACCAATGTCTATTCACTAAGACTGTTACCACATGGCAAGCTGAAATTTCCAACCAGTGAGGTAAATTATAGTGGTGCTCAGCAGAGCTCGAATATTCGAGTAGCTCGAATATTCGAGCTCTTTTTCAGCTATCCGAGCTCGGTATTCGAGCTCCGAATAGCTGTAGCTATTCGAATGGGCTATCCGAGTACACTCGAATAGCCCATTCACTATTCGAGCTATTCGAGCAAACGGCGCTATTCGAGCTCGGTACCGAGCTCGAATAGCGTCATAGCCCAGATTGATGTCCTTAGAGCCAATCAGAGGGCTCCCAGGCCCTCTGACGGCAGCCAATCACAGAGGGGGACCCTGGCCAGCCCCTACCCTATAAATAGCGGCCGCCATGTTCCGTTTCTCCATGCTTGCCTGAGACTTGTACAGAGAGAGAGTTGCTCCTTTGTGCTTTGGCTTAGCAAGTGCTCTATTGTGATCATTTACCTAGCGTTTTTGCTCACCTACACCTGCCATATACACCTATATTGTTGTTAGTTAGATAGACATTGTATTTTAGTTAGTAGCTTGTGTGTTACATTAGAGACAGCCAGGCAGCTGCTGCAAGCTTACAGGTTTAGGCCTCAGGGGGGCCTTGCCTCTGTGGGCAGCTGTCCTCTGTTTATTTCTCTCATCTATACCAGTATTTCTGCTGTCCTTTACTAATAGTATTGTAGTTATACTGTACTAGGAGTAGGACACTCACTGACTGTCACTGTTTATAGGCTACTAGCTAGCTCCTGCGTGTGTGCACTCACTCACTGTGTGTACATACTACACACACTCTATTTCCTTCTGATTACTGATAGATTATTGTTAGTTAGTTGTACTTACTGTTACTACTTACTCTTACTGTACTAGGAGTCTAGGACACTCAGTCAGACAGTCACTGTGTTCATAGGCTACTAGCTCCTGCGTGCGGTCACTCACTGTCTGAGTGTACACACACCACCCACACTCCATTTCCTTCTGATCGCTGATTGATTATTGTAATTAGTTAGTTCTACTTACTGTTACTACTTACTCTTACTGTACTAGGAGTCTAGGACACTCAGTCACTGTGTTCATAGGCTACTAGCTCCTGCGTGCGGGCACTCACTGTCTGAGTGTACACACACCACCCACACTCCATTTCCTTCTGATCGCTGATTGATTATTGTAATTAGTTAGTTCTACTTACTGTTACTACTTACTCTTACTGTACTAGGAGTCTAGGACACTCAGTCACTGTGTGTTCATAGGCTACTAGCTCCTGCGTGCGGTCACTCACTGTCTGAGTGTACACACACCACCCACACTCCATTTCCTTCTGATCGCTGATTGATTATTGTAATTAGTTAGTTCTACTTACTGTTACTACTTACTCTTACTGTACTAGGAGTCTAGGACACTCAGTCACTGTGTTCATAGGCTACTAGCTCCTGCGTGCGGGCACTCACTGTCTGAGTGTACACACACTAAATTTACTTGTGATTACTACTGATTATTGTAACTGCTAGTTGTACTTCCTGACTGTTACTACTTACTTACTGTACTAGGGGACACTCACTCAGTCACCTCACCAACCAACCCACTCCATTAAAGTACCCCACTTTTCACCCGCCCTTTTAAAAAACTTTTGTCTATACGCCCAAAACATTGAAGATGTCTGGAAGTGGCAGCCAGCGCGGTTTGGGCAAGGGGAAGGGCAGCAAGGGAATCAGGAGGAGAGGGAGCAGCATTGTGGCAAGCCGCGGCCGCGGGCGCGCCACCATGCACAGTTCCGCAGCAGCAGCGTCAGTGGCTAACATTCCTCCCATAGCCACTGGCCGTGGACGCCTTGGGCGCCGCCCAGCAGGAGCATCTGCAACTCACGCTGCAGAGACACAGCAGCAGCAGCGTGTAGCACCTGCTCCCATTTTCCTCCAGCCGGGTCGAAAACGTCCCATTGAGGAAAAGGATGCAGACACTGTGGTGCAACTCATGACGGAGGATGAGCAGCCCGCCATCAGCTCTGCATCCGAGGCCTCCACCCTCACCACCACCACCACCCCTGTTCGCAGCAGCCGCCCAGCAGGGTCTGGGGAGGAGGCCAGTTCACCGTCACTCGCCGACCTGTCATTCAGCAGTCTTTTGACCCCAGGCATCATGAGTAAATTGTCTGCTGTTGTTGGCGATCTTGAGGAGGAGATGCTGATGGGCACTTTGGGGGATGAGGGATTGGACAGCAAGACTGTGGCGACAGTCAAGCAGCCCATCCATGCATCAGGAGAGGAGTTTGGGGGGTCCTCATCCCAGCAGGACATGTTTCAGGAGGGGGAGGATGATGATGACCCGGTGACAGACAGAGACTGGGTGCCACCACCTCCAGGGGATGTCGTCCTCAGCAGCTCTGAGGAGGAGGAGGAGGATGCGCTTGTGGGCCTTGCAAGGAGGCGCATCATTGCAAGCATTGGCAGCGTTCCACACCCTGCTGGTGTCTCAGGCTCAGCAGCAGCAGCATCAGACAGTACCACCACCAGCCGCACCCAAGCCCCCCCCCCCAACCACCACAGGGAGACAGGCAGCAGCGCTTCCATGCCGTAGGGGGATGTTTAAGTCACCAATCTGGCGATATTTCACCATGCCCACTGTGTACAGCAAGTACGCCACTTGCAACCACTGTCAGCGGAAGTTGAGCAGAGGTGCAGACCCCTTAAAGTTCTGCACCAGCTCGCTCATCAACCACTTTGCGGCTAAACATTTCCACCAGCATGAGGAGTTCCAGAGGCTGAAGGCATCTGGTGCTGGCAGTGGCACCACACCCATCACTGCACAGCCTTCAGCAGCAGCAGCAGCAACAGCAGCCACCCGCCCTCCTGCTCCTCCAGCAGCACCAGCAGGAGTGCGGAAACGCACTGCTCCTCCCCCCTCTGCAACTCCTGCCGCCGACACTGAGGCCTGTTCTGGCAGCCAGTCCTCAGTGGCCTCCTCTGCTGTGTCTGCTGATTCCCGTGTCAGCAAAAGGCCACGCCAGAGCCTTTTGAGCGAGTCCTTCCAGGGGGTGGTTAGGGCTCTGCCTCCCAGCAGCCGTCGCGTGCGGCAGCTGAACGGCTTGCTGGCACGGGCCATGTGCTCCCAACTCCTGCCGTACACGCTCGTGCAGGAGGGGAGCGACATTCGTGCGCTGCTTGCTTGCGCAGCCCCAGACTGGCAGCTCCCCAGCAGACACTTTTTCTCCCGCAAGGCCATTCCTGCACTGCACCGCTTTGTGATGGCCAATGTGGAGCGAGGGCTGGAGCACGCGGTTGGTGAAAGGGTCCACGTCACCATGGACTCCTGGAGCAGCCGCTTCGGGACAGGCCGCTACCTGTCCTTCACTGTCCACTGGGTCAGCTTGGTGGAAGGGGGTGAGGATGGGAGAGCAGCAGCGGGCACAGCAGCAGCAGCAACACAGTGGGTGGTGCCACCCCGCAGGCTCAGGGGAACTGCAGCAGGTTCCTCCGATCCTCTGCCATCCTCCGGCACACCTGGCCAAACCCCCCGCCTCAGCAGCAGCGTGAAGGCCCGCCACTGCCAAGCGCTGCTGCACTTGGTCAGCCTTGGGAAGACCAAGCTGACGGCAACCCATGTGTTGGCCAAACTCCAGGAGCAGGAGAGGATTTGGCTGACCCCCAGAGGCCTCAGAGTCGGAGAGGTGGTGGCCGACAATGGGGCCAATCTGGTTGCCGCAATACACAGGGGAAACCTGACCCACATCCCCTGTCTTGCCCACGTGCTGAACCTGGTGGTGCAGAAGTTCCTGCGCACCTACCAGGGGATGGGCGAACTGCTGGAAACGGCAAGGAATGTTGTGCGTCACTTCCGGCGCTCGGCTGCAGCCTGTGCGAGCCTGGAAGACGTGCAAAAGGAGCTGGATCTGCCACGCCATCGGCTGATCCTTGACGTTCCGACTCGCTGGAACTCCACCCTGGCGATGTTGGAGCGTCTGGTTGAACAGAGGCACGCTGTCAAACAGTACCTTGCCCTGGCCACTGTTTCCGCAGCTCTGAGAAGGGACAAGACCAGCAACTTCCCGTCCATCGTCCCCGATGATGACTGGAGGCACATGCAGCAGGTGTGCTTAGTGCTGGCTCCCTTCCTGCAGGCCACAAACATGGTGAGCAGGGACCATGCTATAGTCTGCGAGTGGGTGCCCCTGGTTTCTCTGCTGAACAGGGCCCTCGATGCTTTGCTGGAACAGGGAGCGGCAGCCTTGGACCAGCAGGAGCGGCAACCAGCTGCGCAGTCCACCTCTGAGGGGGAGGAGGAGGAGGACTTGGTGGAGGTCCCTGACCTGGCTGCTGATGAGGGGGATCAGCACAGCGCAGCTGAGTTGGTGCGGGGGTGGAGAGAGGATGAGGCAGCAGAGGAGGAGGATGAGGACAGCACTGACGTCGATGTGCCAGCAGACGTGGCCCGCCTCTTCCCAATGGCAGCGCACATGCTGACGTGCCTGCGCAGGGACCCCAGGGTGATCCAGATGAAGCAGAGGGAGGACATCTGGATCAGCATGATGTTGGACCCACGCCTCAAGGGGAAGTTGAGCCAGTTCCTGCCGCCTGCAGGAGGAGACCCAGCGCAACAAATAAGGAGCTTGCAGCAGGCCCTTGTTGAGCGCTTGGAGGAAGCCTTCCCCCAGCCTTCCACCCCCACTGTCCAGCAGCCAGCACAGAGGCAGCAGCAGGTGCCTGCATCCAGCAGCAGCAAGCGCCCCACAGACCTGCTGTCTCTCAGCCACGAGCTCTACAGGACTGTAGAGGCTCCGGCAGCAGTGACTAGAGAGGAGATGCATGCAGCAGCATCCTCCTCCGGTCACAGCCAGCGCCTGACCCGCATGGTGGCTGACTACATGGGGTCGTACAGCGGGCTTGACAGCGATGCCCTTGTTGATCCCATGGAGTATTGGGTCAAGCGCATGGAGATCTGGAGCGAGCTGGCGCAGTACGCCCTGGAAGTGCTGTCCTGCCCCCCTTCCAGCGTGCTGTCCGAGCGCTGCTTCAGTGCAGCTGGTGGCGTGGTCACCGAGAAACGCTCACGTCTGTCTCACAAGTCTGTGGACAGACTGACGTTTCTCAAGATGAACCAGGCGTGGGTGGAAGGCGAGTTCCTGGCCCCTGTTGTCGGCGAGAGGGGGACATGAACTGGCTGCCGGAACCATCGTTAATGTGCCTTACCACCCTTTACCACCTCCTGGCTCCTGCTCACTAAGCCAGCCTGGTTCACTTTGACTATTACGTCGCCTGCAGCCACACATTTTACACCTACAGTGGGCTGCTGTGTACTGCCCTTCTGCTGTCTGTCTGTGTTTCCCACTGCCAGGGTACACAGATGATTTACCTTCTGCTGCCACTCTGCCACCAGCTATTACGTCAAACAATAGCTATATTGGTTGCAAAACCAAAAACCAAAAAACCATAAAAAAAAAAAAAAGGTTTAATTTTTCTGAGGTGCCCGGGTTGAAAACTGTGTTGTCCCAGTTGTGTATTGGACACAATGTGGGCTGCACGACCGCTGTCTGGGACCTCCTGTTGTGTTTATTTACAGCCCTGGTATCACCGCTAGGTACCAGGGCTATTATGTCACGCTGCCTACCTGCTGCCACACTCACACTGCTCCTCCATACCTCCTCCTGCTGCTGCTGCTGCTGTCTGTCTGTGTTTCCCACTGCCAGGGTACACAGATGATTTACCTTCTGCTGCCACTCTGCCACCAGCTATTACGTCAAACAATAGCTGCTCGCCTACTCCTCCATTCCTCCTCCTGCTGCTGCTGTCTGTCTGTGTTTCCCACTGCCAGGGTACACAGATGATTTACCTTCCGCTGCCACTCTGCCACCAGCTATTACGTCAAACAATAGCTATATTGGTTGCAAAACCAAAAACCAAAAAACCATAAAAAAAAAAAAAGGTTTAATTTTTCTGAGGTGCCCGGGTTGAAAACTGTGTTGTCCCAGTTGTGTATTGGACACAATGTGGGCTGCACGACCGCTGTCTGGGACCTCCTGTTGTGTTTATTTACAGCCCTGGTATCACCGTTAGGTACCAGGGCTATTATGTCACGCTGCCTACCTGCTGCCACACTCACACTGCTCCTCCATACCTCCTCCTGCTGCTGCTGCTGCTGTCTGTCTGTGTTTCCCACTGCCAGGGTACACAGATGATTTACCTTCTGCTGCCACTCTGCCACCAGCTATTACGTCAAACAATAGCTGCTCGCCTACTCCTCCATTCCTCCTCCTGCTGCTGCTGTCTGTCTGTGTTTCCCACTGCCAGGGTACACAGATGATTTACCTTCTGCTGCCACTCTGCCACCAGCTATTACGTCAAACAATAGCTGCTCGCCTACTCCTCCATTCCTCCTCCTGCTGCTGCTGTCTGTCTGTGTTTCCCACTGCCAGGGTACACAGATGATTTACCTTCTGCTGCCACTCTGCCACCAGCTATTACGTCAAACAATAGCTGCTCGCCTACTCCTCCATTCCTCCTCCTGCTGCTGCTGTCTGTCTGTGTTTCCCACTGCCAGGGTACACAGATGATTTACCTTCTGCTGCCACTCTGCCACCAGCTATTACGTCAAACAATAGCTATATTGGTTGCAAAACCAAAAACCAAAAAACCATAAAAAAAAAAAAGGTTTAATTTTTCTGAGGTGCCCGGGTTGAAAACTGTGTTGTCCCAGTTGTGTATTGGACACAATGTGGGCTGCACGACCGCTGTCTGGGACCTCCTGTTGTGTTTATTTACAGCCCTGGTATCACCGCTAGGTACCAGGGCTATTATGTCACGCTGCCTACCTGCTGCCACACTCACACTGCTCCTCCATACCTCCTCCTGCTGCTGCTGCTGCTGTCTGTCTGTGTTTCCCACTGCCAGGGTACACAGATGATTTACCTTCTGCTGCCACTCTGCCACCAGCTATTACGTCAAACAATAGCTGCTCGCCTACTCCTCCATTCCTCCTCCTGCTGCTGCTGTCTGTCTGTGTTTCCCACTGCCAGGGTACACAGATGATTTACCTTCTGCTGCCACTCTGCCACCAGCTATTACGTCAAACAATAGCTATATTGGTTGCAAAACCAAAAACCAAAAAACCATAAAAAAAAAAAAAAGGTTTAATTTTTCTGAGGTGCCCGGGTTGAAAACTGTGTTGTCCCAGTTGTGTATTGGACACAATGTGGGCTGCACGACCGCTGTCTGGGACCTCCTGTTGTGTTTATTTACAGCCCTGGTATCACCGCTAGGTACCAGGGCTATTATGTCACGGCGAGCTGCCTGCCTCATTGACTGCCTGCTGCTAGAGTTGAGCTGAAATTTTCGTAATTTCGCATTACTATAATTACGCATGCGAAATTTGCGATTACGATGCGAAATTAGCGTAGCGAAATTGCCATTAAAATCGTAATTGAAAATACCGTAAGCGTAATTTTCAACGCGAAATTTCGCGTTTCGTTCATGCCGTAATTTCGCATTAAACGCTACCGTAATTTCGCGTTAAACCGTAACGCTCCGTATAATATAAAAAAGCCGCCGACTTTAAGGGTTAATAGCAAAGCCCCTTTAAATGCTAAGAGCCTCAAATTTGGAGAATATATTAAGGAGATCAGGAGGAATAAGAGGAAAAATTTTTTTTTCAAAAAGACCTTATAGTTTTTGAGAAAATCGATGTTAAAGTTTCAAAGGAAAAATGTAAACATTTAAAAACCCGCCGACTTTAACAGTTAATAGCAAAGCCTGCTTAAAGTTTAGGAACACCAAATTCCCAGGGTATATTAAGGGGATCAGTGGGAATAAGAGGAAAAAATTTTTTTTCAAAAAGACCTTATAGTTTTTGAGAAAATCGATTTTTAAGTTTCAAGGGCGAAAATGTCTTTTAAATGCGGAAAATGTCAGTTTTTTTTGCACAGGTAACAATAGTGTATTATTTTCATAGATTCCCCCAAGTGGGAAGAGTTTTACTTACTTCGTTCTGAGTGTGGGAAATATAAAAAAAAACCGACGTGGGGTCCCCCCTCCCAGACCTCTTTAACCCCTTGTCCCCCATGCAGGCTGGGATAGCCAGAATGCGGAGCACCGGCCGCGTGGGGCTCCGCACCCTGACTATACCAGCCCGCATGGTCCATGGATTGGGGGGTCTCGGAAGGGGAGGGGCAGCCAAGCTTTCCCCTCCCCCTCCGAGCCCTTGTCCAATCCAAGGACAAGGGGCTCTTCTCCACCTCCGATGGGCGGTGGAGGTGGAGGCCGCGATTTCCTGGGTGGGGGGTTCATGGTGGAATCTGGGAGTCCCCTTTAAAAAGGGGTCCCCCAGATGCCCACCCCCCTCCCAGGAGAAATGAGTATAGAGGTACTTGTAGTACCCCTTACCCATTTCCTTTAAGAGTTAAAAGTAAATAAACACACAAACACATAGAAAAAGTATTTTAATTGAACAAAAAACATAACCACGAAAAAAGTCCTTTAATATTCTTAATTAACCATTAATACTTACCTGTCCCTTTAAATAAATGATCCCACGCAATATCCTCGGAAATGTTCTATCAGTTACAATGTAACAAAGTTATTACAATATAACAACTTTGTTACATTGTAACTACGCCGCACCCGACGTCACTCACCGCCGCCGCCGCCGCCGCGTCTGCGCTGCAGGACCCGACAGAGCTCTGAGCTATAGCTCAGAGCTCTCGAAAGCATCTTTGTATTTGGGCTCCAAGGAGCCCCATTGGTCCTTAGCAGACCAATGGGGTTCCTTCTGATTTGAAGGAACCCCATTGGTCTGCTAAAACAGAGCTCGAATATTCGAGTAGCTCGAATATTCGAGCTCTTTTTCAGCTATTCGAGCTCGGTATTCGAGCTCCGAATAGCTGTAGCTATTCGAATGGGCTATCCGAGTACACTCGAATAGCCCATTCACTATTCGAGCTATTCGAGCAACCCGGCGCTATTCGAGCTCGGTACCGAGCTCGAATAGCGTCATAGCCCAGATTGATGTCCTTAGAGCCAATCAGAGGGCTCCCAGGCCCTCTGACGGCAGCCAATCACAGAGGGGGACCCTGGCCAGCCCCTACCCTATAAATAGCGGCCGCCATGTTCCGTTTCTCCATGCTTGCCTGAGACTTGTACAGAGAGAGAGTTGCTCCTTTGTGCTTTGGCTTAGCAAGTGCTCTATTGTGATCATTTACCTAGCGTTTTTGCTCACCTACACCTGCCATATACACCTATATTGTTGTTAGTTAGATAGACATTGTATTTTAGTTAGTAGCTTGTGTGTTACATTAGAGACAGGCAGCTGCTGCAAGCTTACAGGTTTAGGCCTCAGGGGGGCCTTGCCTCTGTGGGCAGCTGTCCTCTGTTTATTTCTCTCATCTATACCAGTATTTCTGCTGTCCTTTACTAATAGTATTGTAGTTATACTGTACTAGGAGTAGGACACTCACTGACTGTCACTGTTTATAGGCTACTAGCTAGCTCCTGCGTGTGTGCACTCACTCACTGTCTGTGTGTGTACACACACTCTATTTCCTTCTGATTACTGATAGATTATTGTTAGTTATTTGTACTTACTTACTACTTACTCTTACTGTACCCGTAGGGACACTCAGTGTCACTGTTCATATAGGCTACTAGCTCCTGCGTGCGGTCACTCACTGTCTGAGTGTACACACACCACCCACACTCCATTTCCTTCTGATCGCTGATTGATTATTGTAATTAGTTAGTTCTACTTACTGTTACTACTTACTCTTACTGTACTAGGAGTCTAGGACACTCAGTCACTGTGTTCATAGGCTACTAGCTCCTGCGTGCGGTCACTCACTGTCTGAGTGTACACACACCACCCACACTCTATTTCCTTCTGATCGCTGATTGATTATTGTAATTAGTTAGTTGTACTTACTGTTACTACTTACTCTTACTGTACTAGGAGTCTAGGACACTCAGTCACTGTGTTCATAGGCTACTAGCTCCTGCGTGCGTGCACTCACTGTCTGAGTGTACACACACCCACACTCCATTTCCTTCTGATCGCTGATTGATTATTGTAATTAGTTAGTTCTACTTACTGTTACTACTTACTCTTACTGTACTAGGAGTCTAGGACACTCAGTCACTGTGTTCATAGGCTACTAGCTCCTGCGTGCGGTCACTCACTGTCTGAGTGTACACACACCACCCACACTCCATTTCCTTCTGATCGCTGATTGATTATTGTAATTAGTTAGTTCTACTTACTGTTACTACTTACTCTTACTGTACTAGGAGTCTAGGACACTCAGTCACTGTCCATAGGCTACTAGCTCCTGCGTGCGGTCACTCACTGTCTGAGTGTACACACACCACCCACACTCTATTTCCTTCTGATCGCTGATTGATTATTGTAATTAGTTAGTTCTACTTACTGTTACTACTTACTCTTACTGTACTAGGAGTCTAGGACACTCAGTCACTGTGTTCATAGGCTACTAGCTCCTGCGTGCGTGCACTCACTGTCTGAGTGTACACACACCCACACTCCATTTCCTTCTGATCGCTGATTGATTATTGTAATTAGTTAGTTCTACTTACTGTTACTACTTACTCTTACTGTACTAGGAGTCTAGGACACTCAGTCACTGTGTTCATAGGCTACTAGCTCCTGCGTGCGGTCACTCACTGTCTGAGTGTACACACACCACCCACACTCCATTTCCTTCTGATCGCTGATTGATTATTGTAATTAGTTAGTTCTACTTACTGTTACTACTTACTCTTACTGTACTAGGAGTCTAGGACACTCAGTCACTGTGTTCATAGGCTACTAGCTCCTGCGTGCGGTCACTCACTGTCTGAGTGTACACACACCACCCACACTCCATTTCCTTCTGATCGCTGATTGATTATTGTAATTAGTTAGTTCTACTTACTGTTACTACTTACTCTTACTGTACTAGGAGTCTAGGACACTCAGTCACTGTCCATAGGCTACTAGCTCCTGCGTGCGGTCACTCACTGTCTGAGTGTACACACACCACCCACACTCTATTTCCTTCTGATCGCTGATTGATTATTGTAATTAGTTAGTTCTACTTACTGTTACTACTTACTCTTACTGTACTAGGAGTCTAGGACACTCAGTCACTGTGTTCATAGGCTACTAGCTCCTGCGTGCGGTCACTCACTGTCTGAGTGTACACACACCACCCACACTCCATTTCCTTCTGATCGCTGATTGATTATTGTAATTAGTTAGTTCTACTTACTGTTACTACTTACTCTTACTGTACTAGGAGTCTAGGACACTCAGTCACTGTGTTCATAGGCTACTAGCTCCTGCGTGCGGTCACTCACTGTCTGAGTGTAC
This sequence comes from Hyperolius riggenbachi, assembly GCF_040937935.1. NCBI lineage: Eukaryota > Metazoa > Chordata > Amphibia > Anura > Hyperoliidae > Hyperolius > Hyperolius riggenbachi. The sequence continues at coordinate 117,283,449 of NC_090651.1, read as the reverse complement.
ACACACCACCCACACTCCATTTCCTTCTGATCGCTGATTGATTATTGTAATTAGTTAGTTCTACTTACTGTTACTACTTACTCTTACTGTACTAGGAGTCTAGGACACTCAGTCACTGTCCATAGGCTACTAGCTCCTGCGTGCGGTCACTCACTGTCTGAGTGTACACACACCACCCACACTCTATTTCCTTCTGATCGCTGATTGATTATTGTAATTAGTTAGTTGTACTTACTGTTACTACTTACTCTTACTGTACTAGGAGTCTAGGACACTCAGTCACTGTGTTCATAGGCTACTAGCTCCTGCGTGCGTGCACTCACTGTCTGAGTGTACACACACCCACACTCCATTTCCTTCTGATCGCTGATTGATTATTGTAATTAGTTAGTTCTACTTACTGTTACTACTTACTCTTACTGTACTAGGAGTCTAGGACACTCAGTCACTGTGTTCATAGGCTACTAGCTCCTGCGTGCGGTCACTCACTGTCTGAGTGTACACACACCACCCACACTCCATTTCCTTCTGATCGCTGATTGATTATTGTAATTAGTTAGTTCTACTTACTGTTACTACTTACTCTTACTGTACTAGGAGTCTAGGACACTCAGTCACTGTCCATAGGCTACTAGCTCCTGCGTGCGGTCACTCACTGTCTGAGTGTACACACACCACCCACACTCTATTTCCTTCTGATCGCTGATTGATTATTGTAATTAGTTAGTTCTACTTACTGTTACTACTTACTCTTACTGTACTAGGAGTCTAGGACACTCAGTCACTGTGTTCATAGGCTACTAGCTCCTGCGTGCGTGCACTCACTGTCTGAGTGTACACACACTAAATTTACTTGTGATTACTACTGATTATTGTAACTGCTAGTTGTACTTCCTGACTGTTACTACTTACTTACTGTACTAGGGGACACTCACTCAGTCACCTCACCAACCAACCCACTCCATTAAAGTACCCCACTTTTCACCCGCCCTTTTAAAAAACTTTTGTCTATATGCCCAAAACATTGAAGATGTCTGGAAGTGGCAGCCAGCGCGGTTTGGGCAAGGGGAAGGGCAGCAAGGGAATCAGGAGGAGAGGGAGCAGCATTGTGGCAAGCCGCGGCCGCGGGCGCGCCACCATGCACAGTTCCGCAGCAGCAGCAGCAGCGTCAGTGGCTAACATTCCTCCCATAGCCACTGGCCGTGGACGCCTTGGGCGCCGCCCAGCAGGAGCATCTGCAACTCACGCTGCAGAGACGCAGCAGCAGCGTGTAGCACCTGCTCCCATTTTCCTCCAGCCGGGTCGGAAACGTCCCATTGAGGAAAAGGATGCAGACACTGTGGTGCAACTCATGACGGAGGATGAGCAGCCCGCCATCAGCTCTGCATCCGAGGCCTCCACCCTCACCACCACCACCACCACCACCACCACCCCTGTTCGCAGCAGCCGCCCAGCAGGGTCTGGGGAGGAGGCCAGTTCACCGTCACTCGCCGACCTGTCATTCAGCAGTCTTTTGACCCCAGGCATCATGAGTAAATTGTCTGCTGTTGTTGGCGATCTTGAGGAGGAGATGCTGATGGGCACTTTGGGGGATGAGGGATTGGACAGCAAGACTGTGGCGACAGTCAAGCAGCCCATCCATGCATCAGGAGAGGAGTTTGGGGGGTCCTCATCCCAGCAGGACATGTTTCAGGAGGGGGAGGATGATGATGACCCGGTGACAGACAGAGACTGGGTGCCACCACCTCCAGGGGATGTCGTCCTCAGCAGCTCTGAGGAGGAGGAGGAGGATGCGCTTGTGGGCCTTGCAAGGAGGCGCATCATTGCAAGCATTGGCAGCGTCCCACACCCTGCTGGTGTCTCAGGCTCAGCAGCAGCAGCAGCAGCATCAGCCAGTACCACCACCAGCCGCACCCAAGCCCCCCAAGCCCCCCCCCCAACCACCACAGGGAGACAGGCAGCAGCGCTTCCATGCCGTAGGGGGATGTTTAAGTCACCAATCTGGCGATATTTCACCATGCCCACTGTGTACAGCAAGTACGCCACTTGCAACCACTGTCAGCGGAAGTTGAGCAGAGGTGCAGACCCCTTAAAGTTCTGCACCAGCTCGCTCATCAACCACCTTGCGGCTAAACATTTCCACCAGCATGAGGAGTTCCAGAGGCTGAAGGCATCTGGTGCTGGCAGTGGCACCACACCCATCACTGCACAGCCTTCAGCAGCAGCAGCAGCAACAGCAGCCACCCGCCCTCCTGCTCCTCCAGCAGCACCAGCAGGAGTGCGGAAACGCACTGCTCCTCCCCCCTCTGCAACTCCTGCCGCCGACACTGAGGCCTGTTCTGGCAGCCAGTCCTCAGTGGCCTCCTCTGCTGTGTCTGCTGATTCCCGTGTCAGCAAAAGGCCACGCCAGAGCCTTTTGAGCGAGTCCTTCCAGGGGGTGGTTAGGGCTCTGCCTCCCAGCAGCCGTCGCGTGCGGCAGCTGAACGGCTTGCTTGCACGGGCCATGTGCTCCCAACTCCTGCCGTACACGCTCGTGCAGGAGGGGAGCGACATTCGTGCGCTGCTTGCTTGCGCAGCCCCAGACTGGCAGCTCCCCAGCAGACACTTTTTCTCCCGCAAGGCCATTCCTGCACTGCACCGCTTTGTGATGGCCAATGTGGAGCGAGGGCTGGAGCACGCGGTTGGTGAAAGGGTCCACGTCACCATGGACTCCTGGAGCAGCCGCTTCGGGACAGGCCGCTACCTGTCCTTCACTGTCCACTGGGTCAGCTTGGTGGAAGGGGGTGAGGATGGGAGAGCAGCAGCGGGCACAGCAGCAGCAGCAACACAGTGGGTGGTGCCACCCCGCAGGCTCAGGGGAACTGCAGCAGGTTCCTCCGATCCTCTGCCATCCTCCGGCACACCTGGCCAAACCCCCCGCCTCAGCAGCAGCGTGAAGGCCCGCCACTGCCAAGCGCTGCTGCACTTGGTCAGCCTTGGGAAGACCAAGCTGACGGCAACCCATGTGTTGGCCAAACTCCAGGAGCAGGAGAGGATTTGGCTGACCCCCAGAGGCCTCAGAGTCGGAGAGGTGGTGGCCGACAATGGGGCCAATCTGGTTGCCGCAATAGACAGGGGAAACCTGACCCACATCCCCTGTCTTGCCCACGTGCTGAACCTGGTGGTGCAGAAGTTCCTGCGCACCTACCAGGGGATGGGCGAACTGCTGGAAACGGCAAGGAATGTTGTGCGTCACTTCCGGCGCTCGGCTGCAGCCTGTGCGAGCCTGGAAGACGTGCAAAAGGAGCTGGATCTGCCACGCCATCGGCTGATCATTGACGTTCCGACTCGCTGGAACTCCACCCTGGCGATGTTGGAGCGTCTGGTTGAACAGAGGCGCGCTGTCAAAGAGTACCTTGCCCTGGCCACTATTTCCGCAGCTCTGAGAAGGGACAAGACCAGCAACTTACCGTCCATCGTCCCCGATGATGACTGGAGGCACATGCAGCAGGTGTGCTTAGTGCTGGCTCCCTTCCTGCAGGCCACAAACATGGTGAGCAGGGACCATGCTATGGTCTGCGAGTGGGTGCCCCTGGTTTCTCTGCTGAACAGGGCCCTCGATGCTTTGCTGGAACAGGGAGCGGCAGCCTTGGACCAGCAGGAGCGGCAACCAGCTGCGCAGTCCACCTCTGAGGGGGAGGAGGAGGAGGACTTGGTGGAGGTCCCTGACCTGGCTGCTGATGAGGGGGATCAGCACAGCGCAGCTGAGTTGGTGCGGGGGTGGAGAGAGGATGAGGCGGCAGAGGAGGAGGATGAGGACAGCACTGACGTCGATGTGCCAGCAGACGTGGCCCGCCTCTTCCCAATGGCAGCGCACATGCTGACGTGCCTGCGCAGGGATCCCAGGGTGATCCAGATGAAGCAGAGGGAGGACATCTGGATCAGCATGATGTTGGACCCACGCCTCAAGGGGAAGTTGAGCCAGTTCCTGCCGCCTGCAGGAGGAGACCCAGCGCAACAAATAAGGAGCTTGCAGCAGGCCCTTGTTGAGCGCTTGGAGGAAGCCTTCCCCCAGCCTTCCACCCCCACTGTCCAGCAGCCAGCACAGAGGCAGCAGCAGGTGCCTGCATCCAGCAGCAGCAAGCGCCCCACAGACCTGCTGTCTCTCAGCCACGAGCTCTACAGGACTGTAGAGGCTCCGGCAGCAGTGACTAGAGAGGAGATGCATGCAGCAGCATCCTCCTCCGGTCACAGCCAACGCCTGACCAGCATGGTGGCTGACTACATGGGGTCGTACAGCGGGCTTGACAGCGATGCCCCTGTTGATCCCATGGAGTATTGGGTCAAGCGCATGGAGATCTGGAGCGAGCTGGCGCAGTACGCCCTGGAAGTGCTGTCCTGCCCCCCTTCCAGCGTGCTGTCCGAGCGCTGCTTCAGTGCAGCTGGTGGCGTGGTCACCGAGAAACGCTCACGTCTGTCTCACAAGTCTGTGGACAGACTGACGTTTCTCAAGATGAACCAGGCGTGGGTGGAAGGCGAGTTCCTGGCCCCTGTTGTCGGCGAGAGGGGGACATGAACTGGCTGCCGGAACCATCGTTAATGTGCCTTACCACCCTTTACCACCTCCTGGCTCCTGCTCGCTAAGCCAGCCTGGTTCACTTTGACTATTACGTCGCCTGCAGCCACACATTTTACACCTACAGTGGGCTGCTGTGTACTGCCCTTCTGCTGTCTGTCTGTGTTTCCCACTGCCAGGGTACACAGATGATTTACCTTCTGCTGCCACTCTGCCACCAGCTATTACGTCAAACAATAGCTATATTGGTTGCAAAACCAAAAACCAAACAAACCATTAAAAAAAAAAAAAAGGTTTAATTTTTCTGAGGTGCCCGGGTTGAAAACTGTGTTGTCCCAGTTGTGTATTGGACACAATGTGGGCTGCACGACCGCTGTCTGGGACCTCCTGTTGTGTTTATTTACAGCCCTGGTATCACCGCTAGGTACCAGGGCTATTATGTCACGCTGCCTACCTGCTGCCACACTCACACTGCTCCTCCATACCTCCTCCTGCTGCTGCTGCTGCTGCTGTCTGTCTGTGTTTCCCACTGCCAGGGTACACAGATGATTTACCTTCTGCTGCCACTCTGCCACCAGCTATTACGTCAAACAATAGCTATATTGGTTGCAAAACCAAAAACCAAACAAACCATTAAAAAAAAAAAAAAGGTTTAATTTTTCTGAGGTGCCCGGGTTGAAAACTGTGTTGTCCCAGTTGTGTATTGGACACAATGTGGGCTGCACGACCGCTGTCTGGGACCTCCTGTTGTGTTTATTTACAGCCCTGGTATCACCGCTAGGTACCAGGGCTATTATGTCACGCTGCCTACCTGCTGCCACACTCACACTGCTCCTCCATACCTCCTCCTGCTGCTGCTGCTGCTGCTGTCTGTCTGTGTTTCCCACTGCCAGGGTACACAGATGATTTACCTTCTGCTGCCACTCTGCCACCAGCTATTACGTCAAACAATAGCTATATTGGTTGCAAAACCAAAAACCAAACAAACCATTAAAAAAAAAAAAAAGGTTTAATTTTTCTGAGGTGCCCGGGTTGAAAACTGTGTTGTCCCAGTTGTGTATTGGACACAATGTGGGCTGCACGACCGCTGTCTGGGACCTCCTGTTGTGTTTATTTACAGCCCTGGTATCACCGCTAGGTACCAGGGCTATTATGTCACGCTGCCTACCTGCTGCCACACTCACACTGCTCCTCCATACCTCCTCCTGCTGCTGCTGCTGCTGCTGTCTGTCTGTGTTTCCCACTGCCAGGGTACACAGATGATTTACCTTCTGCTGCCACTCTGCCACCAGCTATTACGTCAAACAATAGCTATATTGGTTGCAAAACCAAAAACCAAACAAACCATTAAAAAAAAAAAAAAGGTTTAATTTTTCTGAGGTGCCCGGGTTGAAAACTGTGTTGTCCCAGTTGTGTATTGGACACAATGTGGGCTGCACGACCGCTGTCTGGGACCTCCTGTTGTGTTTATTTACAGCCCTGGTATCACCGCTAGGTACCAGGGCTATTATGTCACGGCGAGCTGCCTGCCTCATTGACTGCCTGCTGCCACACACTCATCCTCCTCCTCCTGCTGCTGAATTTACCTCCTGCTGTCTTTGTGTTTCCACTGCCAGGGAGCACATACAATGGCGCTTCCAACATGCGTGCGCCCACCAGCTATTTGTTACGCTCAAAAATAGCTGCATTTCTTTAAAAAAAAAATTGAAAAGAGAAATACGTGAAGAAGAAGAAGACGATATTGAAAAGGAAGGAGAAGATGAAGATGAAGAAGAAGAAGAAGATGAAGAAGAAGAAGAAGAAGATGATGAAGAAGAAGAAGAAGAAGAAGAAGAAGAAGAAGAAGAAGAAGAAGAAGAAGAAGAAGAAGAAGAAGAAGAAGAAGAAGAAGAAGAAGAAGAAGAAGAAGAAGAAGAAGAAGAAGAAGAAGAAGAAGAAGAAGAAGAAGAAGAAGAAGAAGAAGAAGAAGAAGAAGAAGAAGAAGAAGAAGAAGAAGAAGAAGAAGAAGAAGAAGAAGAAGAAGAAGAAGAAGAAGAAGAAGAAGAAGAAGAAGAAGAAGAAGAATATACAGTAACACTACTGAACAAAATTAAGGACACAACTTCTCTTTCCACATTTTTTTTTTAAAGGAACATCCCCACATAATCACTTGCTGTTGTTACTTGGAAAAAAAGAGGTTTCTTGCATCATTCACCCTCAAAACAAGTGTTGGAAGCTATTTAAGGCCAATTCGAATAGTCAGCTCGAATAGTTAGCTCGAATACCGAATCGAATAGTGAGCTCGAAGTCCGAGGTCGAATCGAATAGTAAAAATTATTCGACTCGAATATTCGACTGACCTCGAATAATTTACTATTCGAATTCGACCAAACTCGAATTTTAAAAAGGGGTATTTGAGCAACACTAAGGACCAATGGGGCTCCTTGGAGCCCAAATACAAAGATGCTTCTCAGAGCTCTGAGCTATAATCAGAGCTCTGTCGGGTCCGTGCAGGACGCTAAGTCCCCGCCGGCTCCGCTGCCCTCCCCGCCTCTCCCACATGTCACCCACATGTCACCCACATGTGGGTGACATGTGGGTGACAGATGTGGGCGGGGTGGACAGCGGGAGCTGCGGGGACTTAGCGTCCTGCACGGACGCGTATGCGGCGGCTGAGCGGCGAGTGGCGTCGGGTGCGGCGTAGTTACAATGTAACAAAGTTGTTACATAATAACTTTGTTACATTGTAACTGATAGAACATTTCCGAGGATATTGCGTGGGATCATTTATTTAAAGGGACAGGTAAGTATTAATGGTTAATTAAGAATATTAAAGGACTTTTTTCGTGGTTATGTTTTTTGTTCAATTAAAATACTTTTTCTATGTGTTTGTGTGTTTATTTACTTTTAACTCTTAAAGGAAATGGGTAAGGGGTACTACAAGTACCTCTATACTCATTTCTCCTGGGAGGGGGGTGGGCATCTGGGGGACCCCTTTTTAAAGGGGACTCCCAGATTCCACCATGAACCCCCCACCCAGGAAATCGCGGCCTCCACCTCCACCGCCCATCGGAGGTGGAGAAGAGCCCCTTGTCCTTGGATTGGACAAGGGCTCGGAGGGGGAGGGGAAAGCTTGGCTGCCCCTCCCCTTCCGAGACCCCCCAATCCATGGACCATGCGGGCTGGTATAGTCAGGGTGCGGAGCCCCACGCGGCCGGTGCTCCGCATTCTGGCTATCCCAGCCTGCATGGGGGACAAGGGGTTAAAGAGGTCTGGGAGGGGGGACCCCACGTCGTTTTTTTTTTATATTTCCCACACTCAGAACGAAGTAAGTAAAACTCTTCCCACTTGGGGGAATCTATGAAAATAATACACTATTGTTACCTGTGCAAAAAAAACTGACATTTTCCGCATTTAAAAGACATTTTCGCCCTTGAAACTTAAAAATCGATTTTCTCAAAAACTATAAGGTCTTTTTGAAAAAAATTTTTTTCCTCTTATTCCCACTGATCCCCTTAATATACCCTGGGAATTTGGTGTTCCTAAACTTTAAGCAGGCTTTGCTATTAACCGTTAAAGTCGGCGGGTTTTTAAATGTTTACATTTTTCCTTTGAAACTTTAACATCGATTTTCTCAAAAACTATAAGGTCTTTTTGAAAAAAAAATTTTTCCTCTTATTCCTCCTGATCTCCTTAATATATTCTCCAAATTTGAGGCTCTTAGCATTTAAGGGGGCTTTGCTATTAACCCTTAAAGTCGGCGGCTTTTTTATATTATAGGGAGCGTTACGGTTTAACGCGAAATTACGGTAGCGTTTAATGCGAAATTACGGCATGATACGACTGTAATGCGAAAATTACGCGAAAATTACGCTTACGCGAAATTTCGCGAAATCCTTCTTCATTACGATTATGTACTTACGGCCATAATCGTAATTACACTAATTACGCGAAATTTCGCAAAATCGTAATTAGGTCATTACGCTCATCTCTACCTGCTGCCACACACTCATCCTCCTCCTCCTGCTGCTGAATTTACCTCCTGCTGTCTTTGTGTTTCCACTGCCAGGGAGCACATACAATGGCGCTTCCAACATGCGTGCGCCCACCAGCTATTTGTTACGCTCAAAAATAGATGCATTTCTTTAAAAAAAAATTGAAAAGAGAAATACGTGAAGAAGAATAAGACTATATTGAAAAGGAAGGAGAAGAAGAAGAAGAAGAAGAAGAAGAAGAAGAAGAAGAAGAAGAAGAAGAAGAAGAAGAAGAAGAAGAAGAAGAAGAAGAAGAAGAAGAAGAAGAAGAAGAAGAAGAAGAAGAAGAAGAAGATATAGAAGAAGAAGATATAGAAGAAGAAGATATAGAAGAAGACAATATAGAAGAAGACGATATAGAAGAAGAAGAAGAAAGATAAAGAAGAAGAAGAACAAGTATATACAGTAACACTACTGAACAAAATTAAGGACACAACTTCTCTTTCCACATTTTTTTTTAAAGGAACATCCCCACATAATCACTTGCTGTTGTTACTTGGAAAAAAAGAGGTTTCTTGCATCATTCACCCTCAAAACAAGTGTTGGAAGCTATTTAAGGCCAATTCGAATAGTCAGCTCGAATAGTTAGCTCGAATACCGACTCGAATAGTGAGCTCGAAGTCCGAGGTCGAATCGAATAGTAAAAATTATTCGACTCGAATATTCGAATGACCTCGAATAATTTACTATTCGAATTCGACCAAACTCGAATTTTAAAAAGGGGTATTTGAGCACCACTGGTAAATTACCAACTTGTGCAGTAAATACCCCAACAAATGTCAATAAATGTCAATTCACAAAGATTTGAGCATGCAGTAAAGCCAAGAGACATGTTTGATATTTATCTCCAGCTCTGATCGGTTGGATCTAGCAAACAGCATGTGATACCATTGACAGACAGCAGAGAGCAGAAATCAGAGTGCCAATAGGAAGAGCATATCCCTCCTGATTATCCCCCCATTTGATCAGATGTACTTACAGGTGGGACTTCAGAACAGCAGAGCTGTAGGAGGCATTCAAAGAGGCTTTCCTGCATTACTTTAAATGTACAGGTCTATACAGTGATACACAAAAGAGTGGGCTCTAGTGACATGTAAGCACATCTAAAGTGAAGCAGGAAGCCTTTTCCTCTCCAGCTGTCACAAGACACAGGAATGGCTGATGCAGACCAGTCCACACAGCCTGCTGGAGAAACCTATTCCACTTTCCACTAAATACCCAACAGGACTTGGAGAATTGAAGCAACATTTTAGGTAAAAATTACCAAACTTCCACCACGCCTGTGGAAATCTTTGTGAATTTGGAGAAAAAAAGTCTAAAATATAAAATGCAGTATTTTACTAACTTGATTTTTTTTTAAATCGAATAGCCCTTTGTGAATTGTAGCCTATATATATTTGCCAACATCTGGAGTTGTATCTTTCCTCTTAAAAGTTGTTTACAATATTATCACCCCATTAATATTATATCACTCCATTAAAGGAGGTGATGTTTTGTTTGCCATAGAGGTTTGTCAGTCACCCCTCCATATAGTTAAAGAGACTCTGCAATGATAGAAAGTTCCCCTGGGGCTCACTTTGAGCAGGGGAAGCCTCTGGATCCTACCGAGGCTTCCCCCGTCCTCCTGCCGTCCCACGGTGGTCTCGCTGCAGCCCACTGAATGAACAGCCAACAATTTGTCAGGCTGTGCAATATTTACCTTTCCCTGTTCCAATGGGGGTGCTGTTGCAGCTCTCCGCTCGTAAATAGGTGGAAATAGCCGATCTCAGTTGGGTCCGCTCTACTGGGCAGGCGCAGGAGACTTGCACTTGCGCAGAAGAGTGGACCCAACCGCGATCAGCTATTTCCGCCTATTTCGGAACCGAGAGTCGCTACTGTGCCTGCGCTGGAGCCGGGAAGGTAAATATTTACATGCCTGTTCGGAGGGGCCGCGACAGACCACCATGGGACACAGGAGGACGGGGGAAGCCTCATTAGGATTCAAAGGCTTCCCCCTCCCGAGGTGAGTACCAACAAGAGGAATTTTTCATAGTCCCAGATCCTTTTTAAAGTACAGGAAATGTCTTTCCAAAGTCGTATCAAACACTGATCCACCCAATTGCATTTGGTGCATAAGAACATCCCAGAATGCTATGTGCTCTAATGTTTATGCCAAAAACACAATAAGGATTTCTCACTAATGAGTGACTGGCTAGAGCTTAAGGAAAATAAGCCCTGATAAAACCCATATACTGTAGATTGCAAATAGGATGCACTGGTTGGCCTATAGCTATGGCCATTTATAGAATAGGTTCATTACAATAAATTGAAAGTCACTCAATACTAGTGTTGAAATAGGATGTCAAAATTGTTGGTGGTAAGTTAACCTCAAAGCAAGTGGCATAAACTGCTTTAGCCCATCTTCTCCTCCACACCCTCTTTATGTGTCATCGGCAGTTGGGCATGTGGCAGGACTGGATCAAGGTACAGGTGAATGCCAGCCTCCTGATAAGATTTTGGCAGATTAATCTTCTGCAATGCATGTTCTGCTTCTGAACAATAGAGTATGAACTATGGGCTACTCAAGACATTCGATGGCACTCCCATAACTTACTATGGAATACCCAGAGAGCTCATGGTGAACGATCCGGAACCACTAGGAGAGTAAGAGGGGCTAAATAAGACTGAAAAGCCCTCTTACTAAAAGAGTACTACAAAATATAACTTTGCCTTCTTAAGTCCGAAGTTATTTGCAATTATTCAGCTTTAAGTGAGCAAGTATTGTTTCCCACAATGCATCACTTCCGGATATGTACATCATCTCTTTATGCCCATGAAAGCTAGACACACATCCAGAAACGCTGGTGTATGGGAGTCTATGGCTTTCCGTACATTTGCAAATATGTGTAACATTACCAATACAAATCCACAAAGAGAGAGCAATGTTCTAAAATCTGCACATTTATTACCAACCATAAAAAAGGAGAGTTAGCTATCTCATAAAAAGGTAAAACAAAGATATAAGGCCTCCCTATAAATATCACAATACATAAAAACATACAACCAAATCAGAAATTCCTAAATTACCGTAATTATACAACTATTGGAGACTACCTTAAAATTTTATAATGGAAAATACTACCACTCTGCCACCCAAAAACGTCCCAGCCAGGGCCGGGACAAGGCAGAGGTGAGAGAGGCTCCAACCTCAGGGCGCAGTGTAGGAGGGGCTCACAACTCACTCAACTATCATTCCCCTATGGTGTTATTAAGGTGTTGGGGGGAGGCCTGGGGAACCTCTTAGTCTAATAGCAATCAGTGTGTGATGGCTGGGGTGGGAGGGATGGAGGGGCGCACTTTGGTGTCTCAGTCTTGGGTGTTGAAGGACCTTGTCCCAGCTTACAAATTTGTGGAATAAAAAATTTCACAAAGCGCCATAACTGTTTAAACTTCCCCGGACAGGAAGTACAGTGAAGCTGCAGCCCTTAAGCCCAGAGAGGAGAAGAAGACAGCGGAGACTGGGGGACTTGCACCGGCCGGATCAGATAATGTATGCAGGGGGGCGGCGGCAGCGGCAGCTCCACAGATGGTGAATCGATTTCATGCTGAAATCGATTCACAATCTGTTTGCAGTACAAACAGCCATACGATCCCTCTCTGATCAGATTCGATCAGAGTGGGATCTATCTGTTGGTCGATCATCTGATGGCAAATCGACCAGTGTATGGCCTCCTAAACAGTGAGAGACAGCTTGAAATAAGGTTTTACTGCAGGAAAGTTCAAAGGGTTATTATTTCTGCTTTGTTTTATAGCTTAAAAGACAGAGGGCTTGATTCACTAAAACAAATAGCACGCCTTATCAAAGTTAACACGCCTTATCAGAGAAGCATGGCGAGCGCTACGAACCCGCAGGAGTTCAGGACAGGACAAGTGGAGCTCTCGTCATTGCCAATTAGCAGGCATAAGTTTGTAGTGCTAGCTATGCTACTTTGATAAGGCGTGTTAACTTTGATAAGGCGTGTTATCTCTGATAAGGCATGCTATTTGTCTTAGTGAATCAAGCCCAGAGTGTGGTTTCTAAATTGCATACATGACAGAATGATGCAATGTTCTAAAATTATATATATATATATATATATATATATATACATATATAGTAACTAAAAATATGAGACTTTTCTTTGCTACTAATGTTCTATTCATTAACTGCACTACACATACAATTCATTATATCGTGATTTTTTTTTTTCATTTCAGGTATGCTTTAAGCAAAGTCAGCAAAATCCTTAAAAAAACGTGTATAAAAAGATAATAAAGGCCGGGGTGAGCAGTCATTCTTTACAGACATGATTCTGTAGCAGATTGTATGTTTCCACCATGACATTTTCCTTCCATTATGGAATTTTCCATTAAATCCACCAATTTACTCATTCCACATGGAACTGAATGCTGGAGCATCTTCGCTGTAATTTCTGAAAGTTTGATCAGTCTATTGAAGTCTGACATCATATACACATGGTACAGGTAAGATCTACCTCCCAAAGATAAATTGCCACTGTATTTTTATGTGCTTGATAAGGGTGGACCATCCACTAACAGTAAGCATTTCATTAAAGACAAGAGTGGAACAGAATACAAACATTCAGTTAATTTGCAGTAAGTTTATTCAATCCAATAACAAGTACCATGACGTTTTATGGCCACACTATCATTACAGATTTTTCCATCACATTCCATCATTAGAGATTTTCAAAATTGATAAAATCCTTGTTTTAAACTCCATTCAGAATGTGAAGCCCAATTTCTACTTTCAGGTTCGACAGTTTTTACATTGAAGTTAATGATACCAACTTTGTGGGCTAATTATGAAGCCTCCAAATATGCTATTCTCACCACTTTTTCTACTTATGTCAGGATCAATAGTGGGAACATGAACCCTGCAGTGTTTGAGGAAGCCAGTTTTAATTTGATTAGATTGCAGCAGTTTTGTTCTTAGCTTCCTCTATTTTTATCTTGAGTCAAACTTGTAATATTTAAAGTAACAGTGTAGGTTAACTTTAGCATTGAAAAATGGACAGAATAGGGTCTCCTCTCAAGCACCAATGTTTTTGATGGGTGACTCTATCCTCTTCCTTGACTCCCATGCTGGCAGGAATTCACCAGGGAAATTGGTGCCCACTGCCCACCAGCATGGACCTTTTTCCCCCGAGTAATTCCAACACACATGCTCCATTACATTGGGCCATACTAGGTGGAGTGGAGGACTAAGCCTTTAATGTAATGTACAAGGACTCATCCCCACCCTTGGCACCCAGGAGGAGGTGGTGGTGGTACCTAAAACCACCAGAAGAGGGCAACTAATGGTGGAATTTGAGTTTTCCATTAACATTAAAGGGTGCCTTGGATCTCTGACCCCCTGGTGGAATTTGTATAGGTGCGCTGATGCCAACTGAATCATGTAGAAGAACTTGTGGATGTATGATAATTATCTGAGCTTCTGAACAACTTTCTTGCACAATGGGATAAGCTACTGTAGATGCAGATGAAATCTTCTCTGTGCATATCTGTTGTCAATGTGGATACATGTCAGATAACAATGAAAAGGTACAGTCTTATGAATATCTATTGTAGAGCTGCCCTATACAATTAAGAAGCCACTGTGGTACTCTGTTAATTACATATCCAGGCCCTCACATATATAGATAAATCCAATGAGACTGGCACCCCTTCAGTAAAATAAGCTCTTTATTGGAAAGTCATTAAAATGGCTATAGCCATTTTTTTTACTGCTGATATGTCATTTTAATGACTTTCCAATAAAGATAAATGGCAATAAATGGGTTAATTTTTTTTACTGACAGTGTATCTGTTGAAGTTAAATGCACTTTTTGAAGAAATTCTTTTGGTTTGGCTGTGCTTGTGCATTGATTGTGCATTAATTAAGTATGGTAAATGTGATGCAAATAAATCTTAGTTGAGTTGATGCAAGTTTTGTATACAAATGTATTCTGCTTGAAATGGACCAATTGAATTTCACCTTAACCAAGCTGCATAAATTTGCTTTCAAATTTTGCACACTCCTGCATCAGCTCAGTTTTATTTGCATCTCACTGATCATTTCTACTTATTATCTACCTATCATCTCTACTTATTAACACCACATTAAGATAGTAGCACTGACAACCCTGAACGGCCAGGCATGAGGTCTCTACAGGTGTATTTCCCAAACATTTTCTGGGTCCAAAATTAGAAGAAAGTTACCAGACCCAGAGCACAGACTCTTTGAAGGGTCCCAACCGCGCCCCCCCCCCCCCCCCCCCCCAAAAAAAAAAAATACACAGGCCCAAGCATATGTAGAAGTCTGTTGGAATGTATTCCTAAATATGTATATAGGTAGATAGATAAATAGAAAGATAGGTAGATAGGTAGATAGATAGATAGATAGATAGATAGATAGATAGATAGATAGATAGATAGATAGACAGGTCTCAGTTAATAGGTGCTCAGTGAGCATGAACAAGATAATGTTATCCCTTGATTTCTGATCTAACTTCGGCCGTAAGCTTCCCATTGAAGAAGAAAGTGGCATGTTTAACTGTTTGAATGCTGTTCTGCTACCATTTTTTTCTGATAGTAAGTTTAAGGCTGTAAATAATCTTTTAGAAAGAAGAAGAAATGCAGAGTTTCATACCACTTTAAGAGCAAGGATGTTTTTTAATCAGAATACAGTGGTGGCTGGGCATGTGGTACTGGGGAATAATACAGGTCAAAACTGTGTCCCCAATCCTATGTGGTAGCAGTTGCAGTCCTGGACATGCAGGTGGTTAGGGGGAGCTATGTTTCCAGTTTTGCGATGGAAGTCTGACTAATGAATAGCAGTACAGAAAGGCAAGTTACTTCATGGGAAGGATGAAGGCTTGACTTTCAGCTGTGCCCTACACCACCGCTGGAGGTAGAGGAGGCAAACATCCTGGTAAACCCCATGTAAAATGTTGCCTACTTTTGAATATATAATGCAGAGGCTACTTGTGTGATAATAATACGGAGAGAGGTAATGGGGTAGTAGAAGTAGGTGCATTTGCAGTGAAAGGAGACACAGTTACTCTGTCCTCTAATGCAAGTTAGGCCTTCCATGCAGCTAGGAGGTCGGTTATTATATAATTAATTAGGTACATAGTGTCTAAGTTCTTTATGTTCCTGCCCCATGAAAAGCTCACTGATGATGCAAATGAAAATGGGTTTGTCATAAGTCAAAATATAAAATAATTTTTTTTCATGACACAAGAAAAGAGCATTGAGCTATACCATACACTGTGTGGTGCCGGTCCTTGAAGTGGATATACGTTTGTGACCCCGTGGTACTGGGGAGAGGACCTGGGCACACCCAGGGCCGGCCCGCCCATGAGGCGGGGTGAGGCGGGTTCCTCAGGCGGCAGGAAGTGGAGGGGCAGCACCAGATGACGTGGCTGTGATAGCGGGGGTGGGAGCCAGAGCCGCGGTGAGGGCAGCCCTCCCTCTCCCTCCCTCTCCCCGGGCCGCTCTCCATGCTCCCCCCTCGGACTGTAGGCAGCAGAGTTAGCGCGCAGGGAAGCGCTGCTGTACACAGCTGTTACTCACCTCCCTGGATCCGATCGCCACTCCCGCCCTGCTGGTCTTCTCTCTGCCTAGCCGGCTGATACACACGCGGCTGCTTCCTGTGTAAACAGGAAGCAGCATGTGTATCAGCAGCGGCTACATTGCAGAGAGGAGACCAGCAGGGCGGGAGCGGCGATCGGATCCAGGGAGGTGAGTAACAGCTGTGTACAGCAGCGCTTCCCTGCGAGCTAACTCTGCTGCCTACAGTCCGAGCCAGGAGCATGGAGAGCGGCCCGGGGAGAGGGAGGGAGAGGTCGGGCTGCCCTCACCGCGGCTCCGGCTCCCCCCTCCGCCATTATGAGGGGGCACCTACCTACTTAACCTATACTGGGCAAGCTACCTATCTATCCTATACTGGGGGCACCTACCTAATCTAACCTATACTGGGGGAAGCTACCTAACTATCCTATACTGGGGGGCACCTACCTAATCTAACCTGTACTGGGGGCAGCTACCTATCTATCCTATACTGGGGGGCACCTACCTAATCTAACCTGTACTGGGGGCAGCTACCTATCTATCCTATACTGGGGGGCACCTACCTAATCTAACCTATACTGGGGGCCAGCTACCTATCTATCCTATACTGGGGGGCAGCTACCTATCTAACCTATACTGGGGGGCAGCTACCTATCTAACTTATACTGGGGGGCAGCTACCTATCTAACCTATACTGGGGGGCAGCTACCTATCTAACCTATACTGGGGGGCAGCTACCTATCTAACCTATACTGGGGGGCAGCTACCTATCTAACCTATACTGGGGGGCAGCTACCTATCTAACCTATACTGGGGGGCAGCTACCTATCTAACCTATGCTGGGGGGCAGCTACCTATCTATCCTATACTGGGGGCAGCTACCTATCTAACCTATACTGGGGGGCAGCTACCTATCTAACCTACACTGGGGGGCAGCTACCTATCTAACCTATGCTGGGGGGCAGCTACCTATCTATCCTATACTGGGGGGCACCTACCTAATCTAACCTGTACTGGTGGCAGCTACCTATCTATCCTATACTGGGGGGCACCTACCTAATCTAACCTGTACTGGGGGGCAGCTACCTATCTAACCTATACTGGGGGCAGCTACCTATCTATCCTATACTGGGGGGCACCTACCTAATCTAACCTGTACTGGGGGCAGCTACCTATCTATCCTATACTGGGGGGCACCTACCTAATCTAACCTGTACTGGGGGGCAGCTACCTATCTAACCTATACTGGGGGGCAGCTACCTATCTAACCTATACTGGGGGGCAGCTACCTATCTAACCTATGCTGGGGGGCAGCTACCTGTCTAACCTATGCTGGGGGCAGCTACCTATCTAATCTATACTGGGGGCACCTACCTAATCTAACCTGTACTGGGGGCACCTACCTAATCTAACCTATACTGAAGGGCAGCAACCTAATCTAACCTATACTGGGGGGAAGCTACCTATCTAACCTATACTGGGGGCACTTATCTAACATGTATTGGGGGCACCTACCTACCTAGCTAGCCTATACAGGTGGCAACTATACTGGCTACCTATACTGGGGGCACCTACCTAACTAACCTATACTGGGGGTACCTACCTATCTAATCTATGCTGGGGGCAACTATACTGGCTACCTATATTGGAGGCACCTACCTAGCTAACCTGTACTGGGGGCACCTATTTATCTAACTTATACCGGGGCGGGGGGGTGCCTGCCTATCTAACATATACTGGGGGCAACTATACTGGCTATCTATACTGGAGGCAACTACCTGGCTAACCTATACTGGGGGCAACTTTACTGGCTCACCCATGCCTGGCCACCTGTACTCGGGGGGGACCTATAGCTGGCTACCTATACCGGGGGGGGGGGCGCAATTTTTACACCCTCGCCCTGGGTGCATTTTAGCCTAGAAACTGCACTGTTGCCGCCGGCCTCGGAGTCCGACGACTCCGAGCTCTGCAGCCTCTCCTGTCTCCTCCAAGGCTGCACGCTGGTGACGCTGCCTAGTGCCTAAGCCTGCTGATTTGATGGCGGCGGCTGCCACCCGCTCTGCTGCCCTGGCTGCGGCTGATTGTCATGGTCAGTCACTGAGCAGCGAGCACCGCTGACGTGACCGTGACGATGATGATGATGAGGCTGGCTGGCTGCCGCCGGCCGCCGCTCACTGGCCCAGCGTGAGATCCCTCAGATCCGAGATGGAGCATGCCCGCCGCAGACCGCAGCCGTCTGTCCCCTGCCAGTGCAGGATGCATGCTGGATGCGGATGCCCGCCCTTCGCCGCCGCCAGACCCGGAGGGAGACCCAATCCCTGGTGAGTCAGTCACTCACTTTGCTGCGTCACTCAGGCTTTCCTTCACGGACACGGTCGGTTGTGTGGGGGATGTAATGTTATGTAGAAATATTGGGGGGGGGGGCGCCTTTACGATCTTTGCCTCAGGCAGCAGAAAGTCCAGGACCGGCCCTGGGCACACCATTAATTTTTGAATCTTTTTTGGCGCTCCTGAATCCATGTTTGTGTAAAAGAATATTCAGGTGACAGAAATCATGTGACCAGATCTCGCACTGGTCCAGGTCCTCCTCACTACATCAGCTACCACATATTTATTTTTCTGTATCAAACTCACAGCAAGCACCCCTATTTGTAGATGCAGTTCATTTAGCGAGCTCCCACACCCTTTCAAACTGCTTCCCCTATAAATGTACCACATGAGTGAAAAGAGTTCTGTGAGGATTATTACAATGTAGAAATGGTATTTACGCATTAAGCCTTCGACAAAGTGGCCACTCTGCTATTCCCTCAATCAGGAGCAGTCCAGAGCCCTTTTTACCACTTTCACAAGGAGAGGGGCTTCACGGGGGTAGCCAATGAGGGAGGGTAGAGTCTGAGACACCCTATTTCTGCCACCCAGTGAGTCTCTGCTGCCTGCACAAGGTGCTCAGGTTGGTGGTTCTTGCATAATGAATAAGCCCACGGTGGCCTCCTCTGCCTTTATGCCAGTAAAACTGCTTGCCTCCAATGCCAGACTCCGACTGAGGTCCAGCCCCCATACTTCCCTCGACTTATTAAAGTGAGATTGGAGAAGCAGTTGCATTTGGATCAGATGCTCATTGCATAACAAATCAGCTAATATCCAATCTAATAGTAGACTTGTCTGCTGGGAAAAAATGGATGGCCGTTTGTTCAATGGCCAAAGTAGTACGATAGAAATAAGGCTCAATTCTTTTTAGTCTGGTTGGCCAAAAATCATATTCCAGTATGGAGTCCTCCCACTATCTGCAACTTTTGTCTTTGCACCAATGTGTCTACATTATGCATTAAAATAAGCAGCTTAATACACCCAGATCTCGTGTCTATACTTAGCTTAAGACTTCTTAAGACTTACAGAGATATTGCTATATACACCTTAGTTACTTTTTAATCTAAAAAAGAGCATGCATATGAATCCTCATGTCCCCTTCAATACCAATCACTTTTATCTTCTGCAAATTTACAGAAAGATAAAGTCGAAGTCAATGAAAGCAATCCCATCAAGCAGAGTAGCAAAAGTCTATTTTAAACATTCACACTTGGCAAAACTATTTTGAATTTCTTATTTGACATTATAAAACTCGTTTTCTTGCAAATAAACTTCTTCCAAGACATGAAAATCACATTTAAAAATTGTGTTTCTGATATTTCAAAAGCCGGCTGGCCGTCTAAAGACTTTGCAGTTGGGAACCAGAAATTTTAATGCAGAGCGGAGAACGGGAGGATAAAAAACAGGTTTGAATTATTACATTTGCACCTGAGAGGCTTTATGCATTTATGCATCCACATATTCCTCTAGCAGAAGCAAGGACTGTAGCTTATATAGTAATGGCATTTTTTTGTTGTCTTTGTTAAATCTTCTTTTATGCCTTTTTCAAAAAGGACAAATAAGAAGTTTACATTTATTTAACATGGAAAAAATGCAGAATAAATACAACCGGAGGATAAGTGATTTCGTCCTCTAAACTGAGCCGCCTGTATAAATTCCGTGAATGCGCGTTCATTCCTGCCATTGCCACCAGTGGCCAATAAACCATTATAAGTATTGATACTTACATTCGGCACATAAAGATAAACATAGACTGGTTAAAGCCAAAAGCACAATAATTTATCTACTCCGCTGCACATTCAATCCCTCAAAACTAATTTGATGTCGAGTGCATCCAGCCTAGCGTATGTTTCCTTAAGAAAAAGAATTATTAGAAGACAAGGGCGTACATGTTCCGGACATTAAAGGAAAAAAATGCTTCTGCCAAACACATTGCAGAGATTGAACAGAGATCATTCATTCTTATGTAAAGTTTGCCCCCTCGTTGCTGCCAAGGTCAGTTTCAGATTGGCTTACCAGCCACATAAGTGCTGCTCATGCAGATTAAAGATGCTTGGGGGCAGCTGGCTTCAACTTGCACAGACATCTCATCTTTTTTCTTTTTCATTTGCAAGTAGAAATAAAACGCTCTAGAAGGACATTTTCTCCTCCTTGGCATTCTGTTTTATTTTCTGGGTTATTATTGTTACATTCCTACAACATTACGTTTGAAACAATACACTAAAAACATCATTTATTCTTATCGCAGTATTTTTCAATGTTAGTAGCCAGCAAACAAGAAGGAAGTGTGGTAGTGGCAAGTACATGTGTTAAATTTAGCCTGATGACGGATCAAGGTCAGGTACAGATGGGGTGGTCTTTATATTATACATTCTAGATCACTGACTCCTTCAGATGTTTACATAAAGGCACTGTGCGGGAATTTAACATGGCCTTCTGTGATGATATTGTAAAAACAGCGGCACACAACAAGATCTCATGTGAAACATTTATCATAGAAGTGCAGCATACACGGTTTTCAGCAAAGAATCCAGGTTTAAAAAAATAGACCTAATTCATTAATGCAAATTGCTGAATACATAAGACATGCAGAAGAAGATGCTTAAAAAGTCAGACACTTGGAATGTAATATTTTATTTATAGATATACTGTATATGCTACTGAATTACTTATTTTATGGCCTGAAGACTTCAGTCAACAACATATGTACACCCAGGGATGGATTAAGATGGAATGGGGCTCTAGGTAAGGTAATAGATTTGGGACCTCCTTGTGGTCCTTTTGGTAAGCTGAAGTGGAGGGAGGTCAAAGAAGGTGACAGGTGGGCCTCAAGCACCTGCCTAGGTTGCCTGGTGGATAATCTTGCTCTGTGTACAACAAAGTTCTGGGTCCTGCCCACCTATGGTCATGGTCAAAGCTGTCTTTGGCCAGGGTTAGGAGAAATAAAGTTGCCATGAAATTTGGGTACCTGGGAGTAGCTGATAGGAGTATATTGGTAAAATTTACAGCTATTCTACTATTTTATAGTGGTAATATATATAGTAAAATATCAGTAAATGTTACCAATAGTTTCGGAGGCGTAGCTAGGGTTTTCAGCGCCCGGGGACAAAGACTATTAATGCGCCCCCCAAAGTCAAGGTTGCGCCGCGCCAAAAAGGGGCGTGGTCACATAATAAATGTGGGCGTGGTTATGGATGGAGCCAAATGTATATGGAGGTTAGCAGGCTCACGCTCACCCACCCTCCCTCAGTATGTACCTTCCAGCATGTTCCAAGACAAATTCAGCAATCATGAGCCCCCCCCCATCAAGACAAATTCAGCAATCATGAGGCCCCCAACAAGACAAATTTAGCAATCATGAGGCCCCCAACAAGACAAATTCAGCAATCATGAGGCCCCCAACAAGACAAATACAGCGATCTTGAGGCCCCCAACAAATCATGAGGCCCCCCAACAAGACAAATTCAGCAGTCATGAGTCACATAAATAGACAGCATTTCACATAAATAGGTAGAATGCCCCCTTAATATGGTAGACACCTCTCACCTGGCAGCAGTTCTCCAAAATACACTCAATCTGACGTGGTTCCCCAAAAATAGGTAGCCCCAGGTCTATAGTTGTTCCCAGAATAGGTGGCCAGCAGTATAGATGTCCCCAGAATAGGTGGCCAGCGGTATAGATGTCCCCAGAACAGGTAGCCAGGGGTAGAGATGTCCACAGAACAGGTAGCCAGGGCTATATGTGCCCAATATATGTAGGCAGGGGTATGTGTGCCCAGTATATGTAGCCAGAGGTATATGTGCCCAGTATATGTAGCCAGGGGTATATATGCCCAGTATATGTAGCCAGGGGGTATATATGCCCAGTCCATGTAGCCAGGGGGTATATATGCCCAGTATATGTAGCCAGGGGTATATATGCCCAGTATATGTAGCCAGGGGTATATATGCCCAGTATATGTAGCCAGGGGTATATATGCCCAGTATATGTAGCCAGGGGGTATATATGCCCAGTCCATGTAGCCAGGGGGTATATATGCCCAGTCCATGTAGCCAGGGGGTATATATGCCCAGTATATGTAGCCAGGGGGTATATATGCCCAGTATATGTAGCCAGGGGGTATATATGCCCAGTATATGTAGCCAGGGGGTATATATGCCCAGTATATGTAACCAGGGGTATATATGCCCAGTATATGTAGCCAGGGGTATATATGCCCAGTATATGTAGCCAGGGGTATATATGCCCAGTATATGTAGCCAGGGGGTATATATGCCCAGTCCATGTAGCCAGGGGGTATATATGCCCAGTATATGTAGCCAGGGGTATATATGCCCAGTATATGTAGCCAGGGGTATATATGCCCAGTATATGTAGCCAGGGGTATATATGCCCAGTCCATGTAGCCAGGGGGTATATATGCCCAGTATATGCAGCCAGGGGTATATATGCCCAGTATATGTAGCCAGGGGTATATATGCCCAGTATATGTAGCCAGGGGTATATATGCCCAGTATATGTAGCCAGGGGTATATATGCCCAGTATATGTAGCCAGGGGTATAGATGCCCAGTTTATGTAGCCAGGGGGTATATATGCCCAGTCCATGTAGCCAGGGGGTATATATGCCCAGTATATGTAGCCAGGGGTATATATGCCCAGTATATGTAGCCAGGGGGTATATATGCCCAGTATATGTAGCCAGGGGGTATATATGCCCAGTATATGTAGCCAGGGGGTATATATGCCCAGTATATGTAGCCAGGGGTATATATGCCCAGTATATGTAGCCAGGGGTATATATGCCCAGTCCATGTAGCCAGGGGGTATATATGCCCAGTATATGTAGCCAGGGGTATATATGCCCAGTATATGTAGCCAGGGGTATATATGCCCAGTATATGTAGTCAGGGGTATATATGCCCAGAGTAGGTAGCCAGGTGTCCCCCTCCCTGGCTCCCCAGCAGGAGGGGAGCAGCGCAGAGAAGAGGGAGAGCTGCTCTCCCTCCCTCGCTGTCCCCTCCATTAATGTCCGGGTGCTGGCAGCGGCAGGCGGAACTTACCTCCGTCTCGTCGCAGCGCGGACGGACCAGAGCAGCGGCTGCGGGACCCGAACTTCCGGCCGGCGCTGGAGCGAGACGGAGGTAAGTCCCGCCCGCTGCGCCAGACACCCGGAAAATAATGGAGGGGACAGCGAGGGAGGGAGGGAGAGCCCTAAGGTGAGAGAAGGGGGGGGGGAGATGGCCCCCTTCTCCACCGTCCGCATAGCTCTCCCTCTTCTCTTCTCTGCGCTGCTCCCCTCCGCAGAGAAAAAAAAAATCAGCTCAGCTGGGCGCCCTCAGGGACCCGGCGCCCGGGGGCACTTGACCTACCCCGACCCCCCCTAGCTCCATGCCTGAATAGTTTACTACAGCTACACTTACCCTACTCTTATACAGAGCCCTCTTTTTTACAATGCCTAACCCTAACCAATGCCCCTGTCAATGCCTAACCTTAAACTTCCCTCACACCTAATATTAAAACCCTCCTTCCGGATGCCTAACCTTAAACCACACCCCCATGCCTGCTCCTTAAACCCCCCCTTCCTAATGCCTAACCTTAAACCACCCCCCATGCCTAAACATAAACACCCCTTCCAGATGGATAACCCCCTTCAGTTACAAAAGAAAATGTGGGTGCCAGAGAATAGCGGGAGCCCAAATTTCCTTCTACAACCAAAATTCCTGTGGGCACCAAAATTCAGTGGCGCCGATGGAAGCATTGAAAGGCAATGAAGGGAATGAAAGAGCCTCCTTCTGTCCCCTTCTTTGCAGAGCAACCTTGCCCAGTGTTATAATACCAAACACAAGCACACAGTGCACCTACAATTACTAAACAGAAACACACAAAATGTTATGCTCTACCGGCGCTATTGGTTCACTTCATCTACAACTTGAAATGAAACATAAAAATAAAGGAAAAAGGGGGATCTGGAGGGCATATGTCACAAATTACAAAAATCAAAAATAAAGTGAAAAATTACAAAATTTATTAATATTATAGTTAAACATATTAAAAAGCACCAATGTAAACTGCCAGGGGGCCTCGCTCAACAGTCAACCAACCATCCAAACATCCAGACACACCGTTACCTGAGACCACCTAATGTGATCGGGGATCCCAGAAACGTAATGCAAAAATAAGGCCTAAGCGAATGGAGTCTATCACAAAAAAATGGCAGTGAAATTGTCACAATAAATAGGCCGGCACAAAATAGCTGAAGCAGGGTAGATCTATATGACCAACAAAAGCCAAGGGGCTGGAATGGCATCTGCAAGCAAACAGTTCAATGAAACAGCATAGCCAGCATGAGCGCATCAGATGCAGATTGTAGCAGGCACAGTTCAAGCAAGTGGCACAAAGCATAAGCCATACTATACCCAATCCTGATACAGCAGTACGGAGTCCAGTTAGCTCCTGGAGGCTGCCTGGTCTCTCAACCCCATGTGCTGGAGCCCAAGGCTGGGGGAGTAACCTTCAGTCAGGCATGAAAATCCAATCCAATGTGCTGGTATGGCAGACTGTGATGGCAGAGCAGAGTCCCAAACAAACAGGAAGCTATGATGGCCGTTCAGCAAAGGAGACCATAGAGGTGCCTCAGGTCAGCAAGGGGTGGATGTGGGGAGTGAAGAGACGGCAGGCCACAAGGCAGAGAGGTGCTGTCACCACGCCAGCAGCCCTGACATGTTTCGCCGGGTCTACCGGCTTTTTCGAAGGGAGGCGTGGCTACAATTCATGCACTGCCCACAGCCTCTTATAGAGCGGCGTCACCAGTCACGTGCGCGCACGCATGCGTAATTACATACGCATCAACCACCGCGCACGCGTACACGTGGGTACTGGCGTCCGCGACGGGCACACGGCTCAGCCCCGCCCCCAACGGTAGCCCAATCAACAAGCCGGACGGAGAAGGCCGGCATCAAACGTGATGGTGGCCGATCACAGGTGGGAGGGCACATCGGGGACGGGAAGGAGGGAGCTGTAGGGCAGAGCACGAAATACAGAAAAATATATATATATTAACAAAAACATATATGCAGATAGCATAAATCCAAAAAACATGCAAACACAAACACACACGGACAATGAAAAAGAATCTATATTAACAACTCAGAGTCGGCAAAACCTATTGTAATATCAAATTTAGTACAAAACTTGGACCAAGAGGAGCTGCAATGACGCAGAACCAAAGTCCAACCGGTACGCTAACTCGGCGCACTCAAAAAACAAAACAAAAAAGCAGCAAAAATATATGCCAGCTGTAACGGAAGACGCCGCAGAGGAGGACGCATGGAGACAGCAGATCGGAGTATAAAAAGGCTCGCAGACGCAGGGGGCATCAGAGGAGTAAGGCAACAAGGAGGGTGGCAGAGGACAGCAGGGCGAATGGGGGGAAACAAAAAAAGGTCAATTAGGTAAAAAGGCCGCAAATCCGACCATTTCATTGAGGCCAGGATATTCTGTGGCCTCCAGCTCATAAATCCACCGAGACTCTTTTTGCAGCAATAAACGATCAAAATTTCCGCCTCTTATGGTGGTATGTATACGGTCAAGGCCGACAAATCGTATGCCCGGAGCATTGCCACCATGCTCAGCTCTGAAATGCCTCGCAACCGGTGTGGTGGATGCAATGCTTTTAATATAGGCAATATGCTCGCCGATTCTAGATTTAAAATCACGTCCGGTCTCCCCTATATAAAAGGCGCCACAAGGACACAGTAGAAGGTAGACCACAAATTGGGTATTACAATTGACGAAATGTTGCAAACGCCAATGGTGACCATTGGGAAGGACAACTTCCCTCCCAATGAATAAAAACCGGCAAACAGTGCATCCACCACAGCTATATGTCCCAGTTACGATACAATGGGGGCGCACGGTCTCAATGCCCTGGAAATGGCTCCTGACAATCAGGTCGCGGAGAGACGGCGCGCGCCTGTACGTAATTTTAGGTTCAGGTGTCACCAATGGTTCAATTTTAGGGTCATTGGTAAGACTATACCAATGACGCTGCAAAACACGCGTGATTTCTTTAAACTGAGCTGAATGACGCACGCAAAGGCGTGCACAATTCACCACGTCTCTCCGAGGCCCGCCAAAAACCAATAAGGAACTTCGGTCGGCCACCCGAGCTCGTTGGTATGCCTGTCGTAAAACCCGATCTGGGTAACCCCGATCCCTAAAGCGCGATCTCAAGATCGCCGATTCCTCCTCAAAGGTAACGGTGGAAGAGCAATTCCTCCTGAGGCGGAGGTATTGGCCCACAGGGATGCCCCTGACAGTATGTCCAGGGTGAAAGCTATCGGCCCTAAGAAGGGCATTCGTAGCTGTCTCCTTCCTGTACAAGCCCGTAGACAAACAGCCCTGGTCATCGATGATGATCCAAATATCCAAAAATGAGATCTTTCGACAATCAAACGTCATCGTGAAATGTAAGTTCCTTGTATTTTTGTTCAAAATATCGACAAACTGTCTAAGTTCGCTGGAGGTCCCCGTCCAGACGATAAAGATGTCATCGATGTACCTGTGCCACATCAAAACGTGGCACAGATACATTGAGAGACCCTCGTCCGAAAAGGTGGCACGCTCCCACTCAACCAGGTACAGGTTGGCATAGGAGGGGGCACACGTGGTCCCCATAGCCGCTCCCTGCACCTGGAGGTAGTGCGATCCGTCGAAAACAAAGATATTATTCAAAAGTAAAAATCTCAATAGATCTAATAAAAAGATGCTGTGGGCCATTCGTCTAATATCAAGCTCGCACAGGAAAGTTTCAACAGCAGCAATGCCAAGATCATGCGGGATACTTGAGTACAGCACCTCCACGTCCAGAGCAACAAGATATGCGCCAGGAGGGACAAAGACCCCCTCTAAAATCCTCAGGAGATGCATGGTGTCCCTGACATAACAACTTGAAATGACCCAGATAGAACAGTCACCACTACATCCACAGTATGAAACTCACCATCCTCTAAGACATTCTGTCAGGTCTAATAGTGCTTTGGAACAGTTATTAGGGTCTTTCCTCACCTCCCTGGCTCCTCTTTACCCTCCTTGTGACAATGCAGTGAAAGTGTTCCTTTCTCTCATCAACAGTTTTAGCCAAGTAATGTGTCCACAGTGTACCTAAAAAAAACCTATCATAGTGTAAAACCATAACATTTTAATGGATATTGAAACCGGGCCTAAAGCATGTCCAGGGGCATCTCGGACAAGGTGATTTGGGTGTGGTGGGGTTTTGCATGGGCTGGAGCACCCCAAGCAGCTCCTTAGCACAGGTAAAGCACCCCCATGGATTTTGGTTTAGGGAGCTGGGACACAGACAGGCCTGTCAAACAAAGTATTGTGGGCAAAAAGCCCAGCTTTACATGATGTTTTGTTGTGTCCCTCCTCCTTATTCCTCTACTGGGCACTGTGTCTGTCACGTCCCTGTCTTGCTCAAAAAATTGTTTTCCTGAGTACTTACGAAGATGGGTGGCTCCATATTACACATGTGCAAGTGTGCCCACATGTGCACTCGCGCATTCGCAGTACGGTGCCGTCAGTCTTCAGAAGCACTCAAGGACAAGAGTGTTACTGAAGCCTACGAAGGGCTCACGGATGTGTATTCGACCAGTTGGTCTAAAACGCTGGAACAAGGAGAGCAAGAGAGGACAGGGAAGGCTCTATAGGATCCAGAGCCTTCCCTGTTTGTAGGTAAGAATCTGCCTTTTTTGTGTAACTCACTTCACATTTACTTTAATGGAGCAATGATTGTTGAAAGGTAAGGTCCACAATAATGAGACTAGGTAAATATTCAGTTCTCCCAGTCACATATTCAACTTGGAAAAGCTTTAATCAATCAACTACAATGTTGATGGGAAAATTCAGTGGGCAATCCCATATTTCCCTGGGTCTCTGCAGCAGCCAATCAGTGGGAATGAGCTTGCACACTGAAAATGATTCTGTACTGTAACTGCAAATGCAAAATTAAGGGATCCTCAAAGCAATACACTGAAGGACTTGGGGGATGAATCAAAAAGAATCTTGAACAGGTAACACAGGAACAAAAGGAGCATAGATGGTTCAGCACATTAATATGACAGAAAATGTGTTGGTGCAAGACAAATACTCACAAACTGAAGTAGCAACTAAATGATGGGCATGTAGGGAATGCCTGTGCTTATAAGGTGAGGAGGTCTTTCTCTGGATGTGATCATTTTCTAGAAAAATTACTCCAGTGGTGCTGAGGACAACTGAAGGCACCCCCAAGGAGGGTGAGTGGTATAACGGGGGAGGGGAAAGAGTCGGGATAAAATACTTAAAAGGTTATACTTAAAATACTTAAAAGGTTAACAATAACTAATGGAAAAGGTGTGTGTTGCTACCCTCTAAATGATGACAACTGAACTGACAACTGGTTGAAAAAAGGGAGTGCTTTATTGCACTTCTGATGAAGTTTCATTAGCTAGTTCTCAGTTCCTCAGGTCAAATTTCTACACCGTCGGCAGTCAAAAAATTAGCTTTTAAGGCTTCTTAGAGGTGCTCGAAGCTCATTTTTTGACTGCCGCAATGTGCCCCATTTTCCAGTACTTCCTAAAAATACTCCGTGTTTCAAGTTCTCCCCACAATGGGTCTCAGCATAGTAGGATTCCCGCAGTCTGTAATTGCTTTTTAATGCTCCTTCTCCTTGGCATTTATGCTGGCTCTCAAATGCCCCTAAAAAGTGTCCTAACTATCTACTCCCCCCATGGTGTAGCCTAGCTTTGTAGGTCCCCATGCACCATGTTCTTTTGCTTTGTAGTGCTTGCAAGCTAGTACTGACAGAGACTGAGACCACACTGCTATTGAAGAATTGCTGAAAGGAAGGAGGTGGGGGGCAATGTGGTTAATTTCAGAGACTGGGGATACACCAATTTATTGAAAGAAAGAAACATCCAATTACATATCTGCATGTGGGAAAATTTAGCAAGTCTTGTGTTTATTATTTGGTGTGACCCCCTTGTGCTGCCATAATTGCAATTAAACATTTGTGGTAACTGTTGATCAGTCCTGCATATCAATTTAGAGGAATTTTAGTCCATTCTCCCCTACAGAACAGATTCAGCTCTCAGATTTTGGTGGATTTTCTCACATGAACTGCTCACTTTATGTCAGCCATGGGAGCATGATCAAGGAGCTTTCGGAAGGGACAACTGCTGAACGGAGTAGAGCAGAACGACTGCAGGTGGCCAGGAAGACTACAGATGGTTGGAAGAGGCCTCAGGTAAGTTAAACTAGCCACATTGCATTCAAAGTTCTCTTTAAGCATTCTTTGGTAGAAGATGCTGTATGACGCTCTGTCCTATTCAGATTCAGTTCACAGACAGGTGTCTTGACATTTTCCTTTAGAATTCTTTGTTATAGTTCAAAAAGTGTTCTGTTCATGATGGCAAGCTGGCATCCAGGCACACATATGGACCAAAACAAACTCAAACCAGAACACTCTCATCACCATGATTCACATACTGGAATGCAATGTTTTTATTACTCCAAATATAACATTCCTCATTCAAACCAAAAACTTTTATTTGGCTTCACTGTCCACAAGATTATTCAAGGATCCAATTCAATTCACTTTATTGTCATTGTGTAACACAACGAAATTACTTTTCATGACAACCCCACGGTGCATATAGGGAACATAGTGATAGTAACAAGGAAGAGAAGAAATTATACAAGTATGCCAGGTATTACAGATGTTTAAACAATTTGTACACAGTGTTAATTATTTCAGAGAGGATTCAGAGTTTATCAAGTTTATGGCGGATGTGAAAAAGCTGTCTTTCAATCTGTTTGTGTGTGTGCGGATTGATCTAAAACGTTTACCTGATGGAAGGAGCTCAAACAGAGCATTTCCAGGGTGAGTGTTGTCCTTGATAATGTTTTTGGACCTTCTCAAGCTGCGAGTATTATACAAAAGTTCCAGTGATTGTAGTTCAGTGCCAATAACGGCTTCTGCTGTTTTAACAACTTGCTGCAGGGCTTCTCTAGTAGCCTTCGTGCAGCTGTTGTACCAGGCCGTCATGCAATTGGTCAGAACGCTTTCTATAGTGCATCTGTAGAAATTAACCAGCAGCTTCTGTGGGAGGTTAGCGCTCCTTAGTTTCCTCAGAAAGTAGAGGCGTTGTTGTGCTTTGCCAGTTAGAGCTAAAGCATTGTCAGCCCAGGACAGGTTCTCTGCGATGGTGACTCCCAAAAATTTGAAGCTGGAAACTCTCTCCACAGCCTCTGCATTGATCATTAGCGGTAGGTGAGTAGTCTTTTTGGTGGTCCTAAAGTCCAGAATAATTTCTTTGGTCTTCTTTGTATTTATTAACAGGTTGTTAATGTCGCACCATGCAGTCAAGTTCCTAACTTCTTCTCTGTATGCAGCTTCCTCATTGTCTGATATAAGCCCAATGACAGTCGTATCATCTGCAAACTTAACAATTACGTTTGAGGTATGGATAGGCTGGCAGTCATGGGTGAAAAGTGCATAGAGGAGAGGGCTTAATACACAGCCCTGTGGCACGCCAGTGCTCAGGGTAAGGGTGGAGGATGTCTGTTTTCCTAGTCTGACAGTTTCAGGGCGATTAGTAAGGAAGTCCAATAACCAAGTACATATGGAGGGAGCAAGACCTAGTGCATGGAGTTTGTTGGTCAGCTGGCTAGGTACAATGGTGTTAAATGCTGAGCTGTAGTCAACAAAGAGCATCCTAACATAGGAGTTGGGCTTTTCCAGGTGTGAGAGGGCAGCATGGAGAGCTACACAGATGGCATCCTCAGTCGATCTATTTGTTCGTTAAGCAAACTGGTGTTGATCTAGATTTGCTGGGATGGAGGCCTTGATGTGTGTGGCTACCAGTCGTTCAAAGCACTTGGCGATGACAGGGGTTAGAGCAACTGGTCAATAATCATTAAGACAGGTTATCCTAGGATTTTTTGGGACTGGCACAATGGTTGTAGATTTAAGGCATGATGGAACTACACCCAAGGACAGAGAGAGGTTGAATATTTGTGTAAAAACTTTCGCTAGTTGACCAGCACAGGCCTGGAGCACACGTCCTTGCACACCATCAGGACCTGCAGCTTTCCTGGTGTTGATATTTGTGAGTGCTTGCTGCACTTCATGTATGTGAAGTATTAATGGCTGTGAGTCTGTAGTGGGCCCAAAGTTGACTGGAGGCCGATTGTTGTCTTTTTCAAATCTAGCAAAGAAGTTGTTAAGTTCCTCTGCTAGGCTGGGGATAGTATTGTCCAGTGTATATTGAGTGCTATTCTTCTTTTTGTAATCTGTGAATAGTTGAATGCTTTGCCACATCCTCCTTGGGTTTGAGTCATTTTCAAAGTTTTCCTCAATCCTTTGTTTGTATTTAAGTTTTGCATTTCGTATGCCTTTTTTCAGACTTGCTCTGGCTGAAGAATATGCGTCTTTGTCCTGTATTTTAAAAGCTTTGTTTCTATTCTTTAGAAGTCCCTTGAGTTCTTTTGTTATCCATGGTTTATGATTTGGGTAAACCGTAATTCTTTTGTTGACAGTGATGGTGTCCACACAGAAATTAACATATGACAATACAGAGGAAGTACTCGTCTCCAGGTCTGTTTCATGAAAGAAAATATCCCAATCCGTATTTTCAAAGCAATCTTGGAGCTGAGAGACGGCAGTCTCAGGCCAGACTTTAACAGACTTGCTAATTGGTTTAGCAGTGTTGATAATGGCTTTGTATGCGGGAATAAGAAACAAAGATAGATGGTCAGACTGTCCCAGTGGGGGGCGTTGGGTGATCTTATAGGCACTTTTTATGTTTGTATAGACATGATACAAGGTGTTTTCTCCTCTGGTTTTACAGTCCACATGCTGATAAAATCTGGGAAATACCTTCTTAAGATTTGCTTGGTTAAAATCTCCAGCAATTATGAAAATTGCATCAGGGTGTAAATTCTGTTGCTTACTAATGATATCAAACAGTTGTTCATTTGCTGACTTAGTATTGGCATGAGGTGGAATGTATACTGCCATAATTATAATAACTGTATGTCCCCTGGGTAGGTAAAACGGTCGACATCTCAGCATTAAATATTCCACATCAGGTGAACAAGACTTGTTGATTATGGTTACGTTAGTGCACCAAGCATTATTGATATAAACACATAGTCCTCCACCTGTTTTCTTGCTAGAATCATGCGTTCGATCAGCACGGTGAAGCGTGTGACCTGCAAGCTCAACTGCAGCGTCTGGTATGGAGGGGTCCAGCCATGTCTCCGAAAAAATCAAAAGGCAACAGTCTCTCATAGTTTTATACGTGGAGATATCCAGTCGGAGCTCATCCATTTTATTTGCGAGGGATCTCACATTTGCAAGCAGTGCGCTAGGAAGAGGGGTTTTATGTGGAGTAGCTCTCAGTCTAGTTAGCAGTCCTGATCGCTTACCTCTCTTTTGTTTCCTCTTGCTTCGCTTTCTGCCCCGTCTATTTCCGAGGATAGCAGTGGTTAACGAAAGACTCGGTGATCTAAGAATCTTCTGGTTTGTCCACATGATCTTTACCAAAACTGTAGATGGTCAGCAATATTTATGAAGGAGAGCGGTGCTTTTCTCCTTGCTAGCCTTCCACTTGCAGGTGCCAAGCAGTGCGTCTGTTCAATGCTCATTCCAGTGCTTTTGGGCCACAACAGTTTCAAATGTGGACATAGCTTAAAGTGTACCAGAACTGACGAAAAATAAAAGTTTTATACATTTTTGGGGCTTCCTCCAGCCCCATCCACACGGATCACTCCCACGCCGCCGTACTCAGCCTTCTCCTGCTCTGGTATTGGGACCTGTAACTTTAGCCAGTCACGGCCAGTCTGACGCAATAGAAGTGCGCTGTTTACATATCTCTCTAGCAGCCGCCGGAGAGATACGTAGAGGGCGCACTTCTCTTGCACAGACTGACCGCGACTAGCTGAAGTTACGGCACCCGGTGCCGGAGTAGGAGAAGGCTGAGGACGGCAGTGTGGGAGCGATCCATGCAGATGGGGCTGGAGGAAGACCCAGGTTTGCATAAAACTTTTATTTTTCATCAGCTCTGGTTTCCTTTAAGACTCAGAGGAGGACTTCAAACTTTTGTTACATAGTAACAAACAATTAGCAAATCCTGCACAGATTTGATGGCTTAGTTTTTTAAGTGTTCTCCCCTGTTCTCTAGCTCAGGAGACCCTTAGTAAATACATCCCAATGTCTTGCATGGATGTACAGGTACCCAGAGTCATCCAAACAAATTAGCTGCGTTGGTGTAGACATTTTGGATTTGCAGAAAGTAGGCACAGTGCCTCTGACACAACTTGTTTTTCATTTCCAAAATAACATAAAGTTAAAGCCAATCATTTTGAAGAAAAATATCTAAACATAATAACACAGGGTGATATTTATGCTGAAGCAAGTTTTACGGCTGGTCAGTTGCTAAGATCTGACATTGAAAATGCAATGTAATATTATTAATATTATTATATTTTCACAAAACCAACATAACACTGTAGCTATGACTACCACGTAAATATTCTGAAATAAATTACTTTATTTTGGTGCTTTTGACACCTCTTGCCTTTTAATATAAGCAACCACCCCAATAACTTATACATGAATCGAGGATTGGGATTGAAATGAATCATAGAGTCGTGCAAGTTGAAAAATACAACAGCATTATTTTCTGTCCTTTGATATTATAAATACAGTGGTGGATTTGTATGCCGCCATAAAGCATTAGAAATAACATAACAAAATGAATTCTTAATACACCAAACATATTGAATTTTGTCCATTTCTAAAAAAAATACATATAACTGGTCATTGGGTATAAATAATGTCATTGCTGGTTGCACAAGGTACAGTACGTCTTATTTATTTCTTAATATTTTTTTTTTCTTTTTTTAGGCTTTGTAGGAAAACTAAATACCTGATTTCTCATTCTGCCTGCTCACATTTCATACTTCATGTGCCCTTTAAAGTTTTAAGGCACATGCCAAGTCTATTTACTGTAAGAAGCCATTTTGTGCGTTTAGCAAATGTTTCAGAGAACACAAGCTTTCAATTAAAAGAGCTTTTCGATAAAACAGTCCACAAGCTTTTCAACTTTCAATACTTACAGTAAAGCTTATTATATTAGGTAAAAGCAGCCATAACATTTAGCAGATTTATAAAATGTATGTGCAGGTAGCTCTCAGCTGGCAATGGGGCAGCAGGCAATGGTCAAAGAGAGCCTCTGTGAACCCTGTTCCTACGCCACAGTTTTTGGGATACATTTGACTAAAGGCAGGGCCAGCGCTACCATAGAGGCAAAAGGGGCATTTGCCCCGGGGCCCTGACCTCTGCTCGGGCCCCAGCAGCGCCGACCCTGCAATATTTTCTTCTTCTTCTGCCCACCCGCCCGCCAGTATAGGTAGCCAGCTCACCTTCACATCGCGGCAGCCATTAGTGTCACTCATTTCTCCGCTCATCTCCAGTTCAGAAGCTTCTTCTTCATTTCCATCTCCAATGCTGCCCAAGTCCATAGCCGCTGGCCACAATGCAAATGTCCACATAGAGCAAGATGGCTTCTGCACAGGTGGCTATCAGCAGAGGACCGCGGTCAGGTGCTCGCCTGATCTCCCTGCATTGCAGCATTTGCAAGCTTGCAAATTCTGCACCAGTTTAGTCTGTTGCTTTGGTGCCCATGCTCCTGTGGTGCCCTAGGCCTAGGCCTAAATCTGGCCCTGACCCTAAGACCCCCGCTGCTGCCCAACCTTGACCCCCCCTCCCCTTGCGTGAACTGCGCCTGCGTGATTGCACAAGAGAGCGGTATGTAGTCGCCTATGTAGCTGCCTATCTTCGGGAGCACTCGGGCTCCCAAAGACTTCTGAAGCCTCCTTCAGTGGCAGAAAGCAGTATTTGATCAATTTGGTTAAATACTGCTACCGGGGGAGCCAGCACTGGAACGAGGGATACATGAGAGGAGCGGGAAGGCTCTATAGGACCCTGAGTCTTCCCTCTCCTTAAGTAAGTATCTAGTTCATTTCCTTAAAGCTGATCCCATTCACTGTAAAGGGAACCCGAGGTGAGAGTGATATGGAGGCTGCCATATTCATTTCCTCGTAAACCATGCCAGTTGCCTGGCAGTCCTGTTGATCTTCTGGCATACATAGTGTCTAAGTCAAAGCCCTGGAACAAGCATATGGCTAATCCAGTCAGATGAGTCAGAGTACCTGATCTGCTGCATGCCTGTTCAGGGTCTGCAGCTAAAAGTATTAAAAACACAGGATCAGGACGGCTGCCAGGCAACTGGTATTGTTTAAATGGAAATAAATCTGGCAGTCTCCATATCACTTTCACCTCGGGCTTCCTTTAAGGTTCTCTAAAGCTGCCTAAAACAACAGTACATTTCTTACAATTGCCTGCTTTTTTGTGGCAAGTTTGGGATAGATTATAGCAAGGGATGCTGAAAATTAAATGAACTAGTTGTTGTGCTAACAAGAGTTCACACTGCAGGTGTTTGAAGATGACTGCAACTGAACAAACTCAAATTCAATAATATTTCAACAGCAAACAGTATGGTACAATATGAGTCAGGCAAAATGTATTATATTTAGAATTACTACAGACTAAAGAACCATTAAAGGACCACGAAAAATCTCTCTAAATCTGTCTATTTAGTCTTCCTTAACATTTTATTTAATTGCCACAGCTCAGATGAACTTCCAGGAGAGTACACATGCCCTGCTTAGATGATTTCCCTACTAGCTACTCTGCATTTTCAAACAGGAATGAAAGAGGTAAAACTGCCGAAGGGAGGCAGGGGAAACTTTTTTTGTTCCGCACTCTCTGCTCACTGCCTTGGGGTAGAAAAGACCAGCCAGAGAAGGCTGTGGGTCCTATCAAAATGCATCATCCCGACTTGCAGGAGACAGGCTATTGGCTTCTGCTCCTGTCAGTCACAGCTTATCCCTCTCTGCTTCTGTGAGTCACGCAGTATTGCTCAGTCTCCACTCTTATTTCGCTGAGGTACCAATAAAATTTCAGGCTTTTACGGCATTATCTATTCTTTACGAATTGACATTTACTGACATGTGTTGAGGTAATTACCGCACAAGTCGGTAATTTACCTCTGCTTGGTAACTTCAGTTCTTCATGCAGTGACAGCCTTTATGAATTGACATTTTCCTAGTGTTTGGTCAGTAAGCTGTTTTCTGCATTACCGAATGCTTTGTGAATTGAGGCCTATGGGCATGTTTCCACTACACGCAGATTGGATGCAGAAAAACTGACTACAATGAATGCCTATGGGAAAATCTGCATTAAAAAAATCGCGTTTAGTGGAAACAGACCCATAGGCATTCATTGGAGTCAGTTTTCTGCATCCATTCTGCATCCAATCTGCGTGTAGTGGAAACAGGCCCTAAACTGGCAGTTGGGATGAGCAACTGCCGATCACAAAGTCCTTTTGAAAATAAAGAAAATCCAGAGATTCCCAGTGAGGAGATTGGCTAGCCCAAAACAGTCAGTTCTGTCAGGTTTCTACTATCTAATGTACGTGACAGCAACATAGGAAGAAACATAATTTATAGCACATTTTACTTTGGGAGAAATGCACTACTTATTTAGGCAGTATAGTGTATTTTAAATTTTACAATTCTCCACGAAATTGGTCCTTTAAAGAGGAACTTTACTTACTGTATATTAATGAATGAAATTACTTATTCTTAACAATATTACTTTAGATAGTCAGTGTTTGCTCATTGTAAAATCTTTCCTCTCCCCAATTTACTTTCTCAACTTTATCACAGGTGGATACATGTTTACTGCTGTTATGCTGGGAATACACGGCTCGATTCTGAGCCATTTAGATGGCTCAATAGATTATTTCCGACACGTCACATCTCCCGCCCGATCGTTTTGCCGCTCGATTCCGCATTGAGGACAATGTAAAAAGATAAGAGAATCGCCTGCGGAATCGAGCGGGGATTCGATCGAGCAGGAGAATTGAGTGGCAAAATCAAGCTGTGTATGCCCAGCATAAGGTGCATCACTGCAGAATGTTTGTTTACTGTTTGTTCCCAAGTCAGTAGAACAAACACTTTGGGCTTGATTCACTAACCGGCGCTAAGCCGGTTAGTGTGCCTTATCTGAGTTAGTGTGCCTTATCTGAGGTTAGTGTGCCTTATCTGAGTTAGTGTGCATTATCTGAGGTTAGTGTGCCTTAGTGCCCCTTAAAGAAAACTTGAATTGAAAATTAAAAGTCAAAATAAACATACACAAGTCATACTTACCTCCTGTGTAGTCTACTCATCAATCTCTTTCTCCTTACCTGCGTCCTGTTTGTCCACTGTGATCAATGGAATTCTCCATTTTGAAAATGGCCATTACACCATAACAGCTTTCTGCTCAGCACACAGTTAAACTGTAGTATCACCCACTTGAGCCATAGGGAAACATGGGCACATCACTTCTCCTCTCAGCTGTAACTGACAGCAACTAATATATAACTGACAGCAACTGGTATATTTCAGTTCTGACAAAATGTTGTCAGAACTGGAAGGGATCATTGTCAGAAGAAAATGGTGAGCTTCTGAGAGGAACTGATGTAATTTTCATTTGAAGTTACCTCATGTGTTTATTTTCAATAATTTTACTCAATACAGGTTCCCTTTAAGTAGCTTTGTGCACACTAAATGATGCACAAAGCTACATCGTGCACTGCACGATAACATCGCACCCGCTATACTGTACATGATGCGACCTAAACGGCGCATCAGTGCACCGTTATCGTCGCATCATATACAGTATAGCGGGTGCGACGATGGCACACTAACTCAGATAAGGCACACTAAAGCTGGCCATACACTGGCCCGATTTGCCGCCGTTTCGACAGCAGATTCGATCACTGGGATCGAATCTGCTGCCAATCGTTTGCGCTACACACCGAATTTCGATCCATTTAGTCCGATCCCGTCGATCGCTCCGTGTGGAAAATTACCGTCGATCGCCCGCGGGTAGGGAGCGCGTCGCTAGCGGCGTTCGAGTGCCCGACGACCGACGCAATAGAGCGGCAATACATTACCTGCTCCGCCGGTGTGACTCACCCCGGTCACCGCTGCTCTGTGTCCGCGCTGGTCTCCGGCATGCTTCAGTTCCTCCTGCCCGGCAGGAAGTTTAAACAGTAGAGGGCGCTCTACTGTTTAAACTTTCTGCCGGGCAGGAAGAAGTAAAGCATGCTGGACCTGGAGACCAGAGCGGAGACGGAGCAGCGGTGACCGGGGGCAGTCACGCCGGCGGAGCAGGTAATGTATGCGGGCATGCGGGCGGGGGGAGTGGCGGCAGCACCACCACCACCACAACAGATTGTGAATGGTTTCAGGCTGAAATTGGTTCACAATCTGTTTGCAGTAAAGGTAGACATACGATCCCTCTCTGATCAGATTCGATCATAGAAGGATCTATCTGTTGGTCGAATCTGATGGCAAATCGACCAGTGTATGGCTACCTTAACCTCAGATAAGGCACACTAACCTCAGATAAGGCACACTAACCTCAGATAAGGCACACTAACTCAGATAAGGCACACTAACCTCAGGTAGGGCACACTAACCTCACATAAGGCACACTAACTCAGATAAGGCACACTAACCTCAGATAAGGCACACTAACCTCAGATAAGGTTAGCGCTGTAGTTTGTGGCCACTAAGTGATAAGGCACACTAACCAGCTAAGTGCTGGTTAGTGAATAAAGGCCTTAGTCTCCCAGAATGCTCAGGGATGAGAATTCTACATAGCTAAAAAGCCTAAGCTAAACACAACTAGGAGGACATGGTTACATACCATACCTAGACACAGGAAGTGTTTTACAGGAACCGATACTGAAACCAGGATGATTAATGTAAAATTGGGTATCCTGCATGATTGACTACATTCTACTGTAGGTCACTATGGTACCTCTTGAACTGAACAGAAAACCTGGTAGTGATCCTGAGGTCTGCTACAAGGTAAGGGGGGTGGGGGGAGCGGCGGCAGCGGCGGGGCCTCCCTGGCCCTCACTCACTCCCTAAAGGGGCTCCCCCTGGCACTCACTCACTCCCTAAAGGGGCTCCCCCTGGCACTCACTCACTCCCTAAAGGGGCTCCCCCTGGCACTCACTCACTCCCTAAAGGGGCTCCCCCTGGCACTCACTCACTCCCTAAAGGGGCTCCCCCTGGCACTCACTCACTCCCTAAAGGGGCTCCCCCTGGCACTCACTCACTCCCTAAAGGGGCTCCCTGGCACTCACTCACTCCCTAAAGGGGCTCCCCCTGGCACTCACTCACTCCCTAAAGGGGCTCCCCCTGGCACTCACTCACTCCCTAAAGGGGCTCCCCCTGGCACTCACTCACTCCCTAAAGGGGCTCCCCCTGGCACTCACTCACTCCCTAAAGGGGCTCCCCCTGGCACTCACTCACTCCCTAAAGGGGCTCCCCCTGGCACTCACTCACTCCCTAAAGGGGCTCCCTGGCACTCACTCACTCCCTAAAGGGGCTCCCTGGCACTCACTCACTCCCTAAAGGGGCTCCCTGGCACTCACTCCCTAAAGGGGCTCCCCTGGCACTCACTCACTCCCTAAAGGGGCTCCCTGGCACTCACTCACTCCCTAAAGGGGCTCCCCCTGGCACTCACTCACTCCCTAAAGGGGCTCCCTGGCACTCACTCCCTAAAGGGGCTCCCCCTGGCACTCACTCACTCCCTAAAGGGGCTCCCCCTGGCACTCACTCACTCCCTAAAGGGGCTCCCTGGCACTCACTCACTCCCTAAAGGGGCTCCCCCTGGCACTCACTCACTCCCTAAAGGGGCTCCCTGGCACTCACTCACTCCCTAAAGGGGCTCCCTGGCACTCACTCACTCCCTAAAGGGGCTCCCCCTGGCACTCACTCCCTAAAGGGGCTCCCTGGCACTCACTCCCTAAAGGGGCTCCCTGGCACTCACTCACTCCCTAAAGGGGCTCCCCCTGGCACTCACTGACTCCCTAAAGGGCCTCCCTGTCACTCACTGACTCCCTAAAGGGCCTCCCTGTCACTCACTGACTCCCTAAAGGGCCTCCCTGTCACTCA
This sequence comes from Hyperolius riggenbachi, assembly GCF_040937935.1. Lineage (NCBI taxonomy): Eukaryota > Metazoa > Chordata > Amphibia > Anura > Hyperoliidae > Hyperolius > Hyperolius riggenbachi. The sequence goes on along the minus strand of NC_090651.1, from coordinate 117,242,797 downwards.
CTCATTCACTCCCTAAAGGGCCTCCCTGTCACTCACTCACTCACTCACTCACTCCCTAAAGGTCCTCCCTGTCACTCACTCACTCACTCCCTAAAGGGGCTCCCTGGCACTCACTCACTCCCTAAAGGGGCTCCCCCTGGCACTCACTGACTCCCTAAAGGGCCTCCCTGTCACTCACTGACTCCCTAAAGGGCCTCCCTGTCACTCACTGACTCCCTAAAGGGCCTCCCTGTCACTCACTCACTCCCTAAATGGCCTCCCTGTCACTCACTCATTCACTCCCTAAAGGGCCTCCCTGTCACTCACTCACTCCCTAAATGGCCTCCCTGTCACTCACTCACTCACTCACTCCCTAAAGGTCCTCCCTGTCACTCACTCACTCCCTAAAGGGGCTCCCTGGCACTCGCTCACTACCTAAAGGTCCTCCCTGTCACTCACTCACTCCCTGAAGGGCCTCCCTGGCACTCACTCACTGCCTGAAGGGCCTCCCTGGCACTCACTCACTGCCTGAAGGGGCTCCCTGGCACTCACTCACTCCCTAAAGGGGCTCCCTGGCACTCACTCACTGCCTGAAGGGCCTCCCTGGCACTCACTCACTGCCTGAAGGGGCTCCCTGGCACTCACTCACTGCTTGAAGGGGCTCCCTGGCACTCACTCACTGCCTGAAGGGGCTCCCTGGCACTCACTCACTGCCTGAAGGGGCTCCCTGGCACTCACTCACTGCCTGAAGGGGCTCCCTGGCACTCACTCACTGCCTGAAGGGGCTCCCTGGCACTCACTCACTGCCTGAAGGGGCTCCCTGGCACTCACTCACTGCCTGAAGGGGCTCCCTGGCACTCACTCACTGCATGAAGGGGCTCCCTGGCACTCACTCACTGCCTGAAGGGGCTCCCTGGCACTCACTCACTGCCTAAAGGGGCTCCCTGGCACTCACTCACTACCTAACTGGAGGCGCCTGTCACTCACTAGCTAACCTGGGGGTCCCTGTCACTCACTACCTAACGTGGGGGCTACCATATTAAGGGGGGATTCTGCCTATTTATGTGAAATGCTGTCTATTTATGTGCCTCATGACTGCTGAATTTGTCTTGTTGGGAGCCTTATGATTTGTTGGGGGCCTCAAGATTGCTGAATTTGTCTTGTTGGGGGCCTCATGATTTGTTGGGGGCCTCATGATTGCTGAATTTCTTGTTGGGGGCCTCATGATTTGTTGGAGGCCTCATGATTGCTGAATTTGTCTTGTTGGGGGTCACATGATTGCTAACTGCGAGACTATGGGAAAAGCTGAATCCTTATCATATGAGACAATAGCATTAAACCTACTTTTTTAGCTTTTTAAAACAGAAAATAAAACTGGGAGGTTCTAAAAAATTGAATACATTTTTCAGGAGTAGGATGGATGAAATTGTTTATCTTCACAGTTTATTTTCAACTTGGATTTTCCATAATGTTCATGTATGAGTTAAAACGTTTGTACAGTATTTAGTTTAAATTGCGGTTGCCACTTTGCGATAGATAAGTGACTTTTGGGTTGCAGTTTTGGCACTCGGCCTCCAAAAGGTTCGCCACCACTGTCATAATCTAATGTCCCACCATTGCTAGGTTCATGTAAATTTGTTTCCACCCAGCCGTTACCACACCTATATTCTGGTCCATGGCCCACCCATTTTTCGGTGCGGCACGATAAGCACGCCGCACAACGTGATCCTCATATTTTTGGCACGCTAGCTGCAGTGTGCTGAATTCTGCTGCCTACAGTATGTACAGTATACGCTGTTCTCTAGTGCCTGCACTGTGTGCTGATTTACCTCCAGTGTGTACAGTGTAAGGTGTTACTCTGTGCCTTTACTGATTGTAAACCAGCTATATTGTATGCTGATCCCTGCTACTTTCAGTATGTACAGTATTAGCTGTAAAGCCTGGTACACACATACAATTTTGATTAGCCAATTTTAGCTCTGTTGATAAAATTCATTGTCTGTTGGCCCACTTACTGAACGGGGGTGGTAAAATTGGGGGGTCAGTAATTGACCAATCAAAATTGTATGTGCGTATACATCTTTGATCTATGCCTATACTGATTGTAAATTATCCAAATAAAGGACAGGGGGCTCCATCCAATATTTCGATGGGCAGGCCCGTTATCTGTAGCTTACACCGCTGCTAAGTTCATGTACATTTGGCCCCACCCATGGCCATGCCCACTCACCGCATGGCCACGCCCATAATATAACTCCCCGCCTGGTGCCCACGGGTGCCCCCGATCTCCAAGGACCCTAGAAACGCCCCTGTTGTAAAAGTCTACATAGATTGGAATGGCAAGATAATTTGCCCAGAATAACTCTGGAAAAAAAAACACTGAAAAGCACCCACAAAGTGGAAAAACCTTCAGAGCCTCAATACAGCTGAGCACTCAGCTCCCCTGAGAGTCTGCAGTGAAACACATTAACACGTTACTGGTTCCTAGTATGATAGCCTAAATCTCTATGAGTTTTTGTTCTGCACACAAATACACGAATTGGGGACAAGTGCACTTTATATTTTTTGAGGAAAGAAGAAAGAAAGTATATTCTGCTCATTCTGCCATGCTGAACAGTAACAATTTTATGGTAAAGCATGGGAAACAAGCCTTTGGTGATTAGACTGCCGGAAAACACTGACATATGGACAACTCATAGTAAAGCCAAGTAGAATGTGTAAAAGATGCGCTTTTAGCAATATTCTCTAAACATCTACAGCAAACATTTTAATTATTTATGGCTGCCTTGGGGACAGGTAGGATCCACAGAAGAATGTGCGATAGTGCCTGCTGAAACTTTGACAATTGTAACATATACTGCTTTTATTCTGAGTTAAAAAGTAAATATAATCCCTGAAGGGGAAATACAGCTTTATATGAAAACTGTATAATTGTCACCTTTTCACTGCACACAAGTTTTTACTTATTAATTTTAGAGTTATCTGTGCCTTGTGTGTTTTTTAGAATTACTATAGTTTTTCAGCTAACTAGATCATTATAGAATGAATTTAAATGAGAAAAGTCTGTTATTTTTACATCATTGCACCAACCAAAAATTATAAATATTAGCAACTTAAAGAGAACCTGAGATCAAGTAAACATAAGGATTTATACTTACCTTCGGCTTCCTCCAGTACCCTGTAGGCCGCGGGCTCCCTCACCATCCTACCAGGCCACTCCATTCTCCTGCAGGCTGCCCTGGTAGTCAGGGGCTATTGTGCATCCGTGGCCCTTCTTGGTCGCGATCCTGTAGCCAGGAGCATTCTGTACCTGCACAGTTAGTTAAGCCTGGTAACTGCTCCAGCCATAGGAGAATGACCAAGGAGGCATGTGGCCAGGGCCTTGCATGTGCAGTGGTCCTTGACTCTCCTACAGGAGCAGGAAAAAAGGGCGCATGTGGCAAATGGACTAAATGGGCGCCGCCATAGGCGCCTATACAAAATAGCAGCCTTTGGGAGGGCGGTACAGCACCCGCTATATATCCGACATCGCGGGCGCCCAAAAGTCGCTATTCTGCAGCGCCTGATAAATTCTTGATTACTTTTCATGCAGTGTGATCATTACACCGCATAAGTTGAGGCAGGAGCTGGGAGCAGCGTGGGAGGAGTGGACCAGAGAGCAGATGCGGAGGAGGGCCACTGCAGCGGTGGGGCCGGGACACCTGCAGGGCTGAGGCAGGAGCCGCGGGGATGGCGGAGTAGCGAAATGTCCTCTGAGATGGATGTGGCGGCCGAGACTTCCACTGGTGGATGCCGGCAACAACGTGGGAGGCCCCTCTTCTGGTGACTGCAGGGACAGCTGGCTGAGCAGGGACGCTGCTGATTGGCAATTGGGCAGTCCAGACCTGGTCCACTGCAGTGGGGAATCAGGAATGAAGGCCGGCATCTACGTGGGTGGCCCTCCCGCAGCTGATGTAGGAACAGTGGGGATCTTTGAGCAGGGTACGGCCGTCGGCTCTGCTTCAGTGGGATGCCTGTTCGGCAGGGAACGTGTGGGGCCTCAGAAGCAGTCCGGAGGAGTGATCATGTGTGGCGGGCACTGTGGCGGTTAAGAGATGAGGCTGCTCACGATATTTAATGTTTTTTTTTATTTTGTGCGATGCCGTGGGGAGGGGGTTCAATGTTAGGTTACTTTTAGGAATTAGGTAGAAAGTTTGTGGGGATTAGTGTTAGGCAGGTAGTGTCTGCGGTTGGGGGGCGGGGGGGTTAATCAGGGTGGAGGGTTTTGTGTGAGAGTAGGGCTAGGTTTGGCCATAGTAAAATATGCCTATTTAATATCGATATGTTACGTTTTTATAGTAAAATATCGGTATTTCAGAACAACATTTATGTTAAACTACAACAAGTTACTGTGCGCCTTTATTTCCCTGCGCCTTTATTTAATGTATCCCTCCCCTACTGCCTAAGTCGAAAAAAACTTAACCAGGGTTAGAGGCATCCTTACAGTACGTGGGGCCTGGGGCGAGTGTCATATGCGGGGCCTAGAGACACAGATATTCTGTGGATACATACATACATACATACATGCTGTATAAGCGTGCGCACACACACACATACACACACACACAGGGATATGCAGTGAAAACAAGCACACACTGTGTAAAAATACGCACTCTGGATAGGTTAGATAGGTAGGTGCCCCATTGTGGGTGTGGTCACACATTTTGCATTTTTTACGCTACATTAGTGGATGCAACAGTTCATTTCAGACCCCTCTCTTAGCAGAAACCCCAATCGACAAATGCAGCCACTGTGTGCCCCCAACAGACAAATTCCTCCACCGTGTGACCACAATAGACAAACGTCCCCTCCAATAGACAAATGACACCACCATGTGACCACAATAGACAAATGCCACCACCATGTCCCCTCCAATAGACAAATGCCACCACAATAGAGAAATGCCACCACCATGTCCCTTCCAATAGGCAAATGCCACCACCGTGTGACCACAATAGACAAATTCCACCACCATATCCCCTCCAATAGACAAATGCAGTCACCATGTGCACCCAATAGACAAATGTAGCCACCATATGCCTTCAATAAAGAAATGCAGCAACCATGTGCCCCAAATTGACAAATGTAAAAAGGAAACATTAATTTAATAAAAAATTGTACTCCACAAGACAGAAAAAACAAGTCACAACCCAGCAAAACCCACACCCAGTGCTTTATATACACATGTCAGTCATGCACTGATCCATAAGATGAATGGTATACAAACATTTAAACTTAACTGGGTCTTCCTCCAGGCCCCTGTAGATTGTAGTATTACTCAATGTGCATCCAGTCCCATCCGTTCCTCCTCTGTCCACCCTGGTAGTTGGGGACTATTGTGCATGCACTGCCATGGCCATAATTGTGCTTGGTCTTGTTCCAATGGCCAGGAGCGTTCATCGCCTTGTAATTGCACAGACTCAGAGCACTACCATCCATGGGAATGAGACCAAGCACACACATGGCCAGGGTCACACATGCACAGTAGTCTCCAACCACCACAGTGGGCTGCGAAGGAATGGTCAGAACTGGACGCACACTGAGGGAGCCCACAGCATACCGGCTGGAGGAAGATCAGGTAAATAGAAATGTAATTATAGTATAAATGCTTGTGTACCATTCAAGTCAGGCCCACTTCAAAAGCATACCAGTTGTACATAAAGCAAACCTCTGTACTACATTACACAACACCGCAACAGGCATTGTAAGGGTATGCTTCAGCGAACTAATATGGAAATATCTATCATAAACATATACAGGTTAAAATACAGGAAATAAGTCTATATAAATAAGCTCTGATAGGCATCATGTAACAGCAACAGTGTTGTGTACCTCACTGATTTTTACTTTGTGTGCTGAGTTTGTGTGCCATTTCCTTATCTGGTGCACTTAATTAGCTCTGGCTGCCCTTCAGAGCTGAAAGGGTTAAATTATTTACAGGTTTATCGGAGGTCTGACGTTACACTCACAGCCTGTGCAGTACGGGGCAGGCTGCAGGGAATTGTGCTGTGACTGGCTGAGCTGTCACTGTTGTCCTCCTGTGATGATAGCGTGCCCCTGCCAGCCATGTGAGCTGTGGGGACACATTCTCTCCCAGAAAGCAGCCTGCAGCTGGCACAAACTTGTTGTGGGGGCGGAGATGGCTGCCTCGATCCTTTCTATTGGCTGGAGGGAGGAGCTGTGATTACGAGCAGTGTACTGGAGTGAGGGAAGGAGAAGGAGGCCAGAGATTTATACTATGCAGCTGCCCGGGACATAACTGTGGTGCACGCATGAGCACATTAGATCAGGAAATAGGTCTGCTGGGTGCGGGGCCTTCTTTAGGTGCGGGGCCTGGGGCGATTGCACCACTTGCCCCCCCCCCCCCCCCCTCCCAAAGGCCGGCTCTGCCAGGGTGGACAGCGGAATAATAGATGGGAACAGACGGACACAGAGGGAGCCTGCAAATGTTATCTGAGCTTGAATACTTTGTTTTTATGTTGATATTTAAACTCAGATTCTCCACAATGTTTCTTAAAGAAACTAGCAGGTAGGATTGAATAAGTTTGCTGTCAATACATAGTTCTGCAGCAGTCCTGAAAAGAATTATTAATATTCTTCTTTGTGTACACTTACCAACAGGCTGTGTGCAGGAGCCTCAAGAGCATCTCGAGCAGGAATGGTTTGAAATGATTCCAAACCAACCATGACCAGAACGCTCCCAGCCGAAGCTGCTGTGCACAGCCCAGGAGCGCCATCAAAGGGGGCCCACAAAGGTGATAGGCCGTGTTGGATCAGGGAAGTAACAGATCCTTCTGCCAGATTCAGAACCTTGCTTCAGGTTAGTCTAGTGGGAGCTCTACTAAGACATATTAACCTACATGGACTTTGGGCAATGACCCAATGTGTAAGTTTTTCATGATAACATACCAAGTTCCTACTTTTCTTAGGGATCAGCATTTGCTGGATTGGCACTTATGGATCTTTAACCCATTCGCGTTCCGTCGTTTTCACTTGAGAAATGTTAACCTCCCATTCATTAGCCTATAACTTTATCACTACTTATCACAATGAACTGATCTATATCTTGTTTTTTCCACCACCAATTAGGCTTTCTTTGGGGGGTACATTTTGCTAAGAGTCACTTTACTGTAAATGCATTTTAACAGGAAGAATAAGAAAAAAACAGAAAAAATCATTATTTCTCAGGTTTCAGCCATTATAGTTTTAAAATAATACATGCCTCCATAATTAAAACTCATGTATTGTATTTGCCCATATGTCCCGGTTATTACACCGTTAAAATTATGTCCCTATCACAATGTATGGCAACAATATTTTATTTGGAAATAAAGGTGCATTTTTTACGTTTTGCATCTATCACTATTTACAAGTTTAAAATAAAAAAAAAATAGAAATATATCATCTTTACATTGATATTTAAAAAGTTTAGACCCTTTGGTAAATATTTACATTTTTTTATTGTAATGTTTTTTTTTATATATTAAACATTTTATTTGGGTAGTTTTGGGAGGGTGGGATGTAAACAATAGGTTTATAATGTAAATGTGTGTTGATTTTAATTTTTTTTTACTTTTAGTTGTAGTATTACTTTTTGGCCACAAGATGGAGGCCATGAGTTAGTTTACATGACGTCACTCTAAGCGTAACATACGCTTAGAGCGACGCATGGGGGAGGTAACAGCCAGAAAAGGCGCAGCTTCCGAGAGAAGCTGTCGCTTTTTCAGCGGGGGAGAGGAATCAGTGATCGGGCATCATAGCCCGATTCACTGATTGCCTGGCTAACGAACCGCGGGCCGGGAGAGCGCGTGCACGCGCGCGATCGGCCGCAGGAGCGCGCGGGAGCACGCATGGTTTTTGGACGTAGTTTCTACGTCCAGGAACCAAAATAGGTTAAATGTGATGATTTCAATATTCATGAGTTGAGGATAAGGCTGAAGTGGAGCAGAGTGGTGAACTATGTGTTTTATTCAAACCTCTGGTAAACACTTTTGCCGCAATTCACCACCTTAACCCTTTTGCTGCTAAGCTCTCATGCCTAAATTGTACCTCTGATGGTCCAAAATTATATTTTAACAAGCAGGTGTTTTGAATATATGCCTTGAAGGCCTGTGGAAAAGCATGAAGTTAAGGATTGCATGATTCTTGTCCATTCCATTTTCACTTGTGTTATTATTTGAAATATTCTGTCAAATAAAAACAAAGGCAAAGTCTGATTATTGTTGTATATGGAATAAACAATGATGGGGACCAGCTTCTTTTGTCAGTTTTGAAGGTACACTGTAGTGAGCAGGATGTGAAAGGCTGTCTTTTCACCTACTTTTGGTCCTTTTTTTTTGCAGAGTGCAAAAGTTATTTTAACCACTTAAGGACCACAGGCTTTACCCCCCCCCCCCCCCCTTCCCTAAAGACCAGGCCATGATTTCTAAAACTGGCCATTGCAGCTTTAAGGCCAAGCTGCAGGGCCACACAACACAGCACATAAGTGATCCCCCCTTTCTCCCCACCAACAGAGCTTCCTGTTGGTGGGGTCTGACCACCCCCCCCCCCCCCCCTAGTGTTTTGTTTTTGTTTGTTTTTTTACAAATGTTTGTGTTTGTTTTTTTTCTTATTAAATCTACCTATTTTTTTGTTATTTTTATTTCCCTAACTCTCTCCTTCCCCCAGCCAGCCAATAGCGGCGATTGGCTGTCATAGGCTCCGGCCAATGAGAGCCGATCGCTCTCTTGTGTCCCATGGGGACAGCCGTGTCACACAGCGCTGTACTATGTTTCGCCGTCTAACACTCCTCTTAAAACAAACTTCATATCTGTACGCCTAACACTGAGCCCCCCACCACCACCACCAAAGCAGACCTCTATTTATATGTCCTACACTAATTTCTCTACCAATGAACTCTACCAATGAAATCTCCTTCTTAAGTTATTAACCCTAAAATCCTTTCCAAGACTATTAATTATTTCCTACCCTACCCCTAATTCTAGCCCTCCTAATACTATCTATTGCAGTATCAGGAGTTTATCTACATAACAGCTGAGCTGTGACACCGATACCTGGAGTTCATTAAATTCCATGCAATTGTATCTGGAACTTGTCTATGTTACACCCCAGTACTAGTTCTGATATCTGAAGCTTTGGTATGGCCTCAATTTTCTAAGCAGTTTCGACTAGTCTACTGATGGTTTTTGGTGTACTGATGGGTTGGTGTAATGTTTTAGACCTGTTTTTAGACCTGGTCTAAAACATTTGGTAATTAAGTCGGTAAAGCAGGGGAAATGATCAAAAGATCAATTCACAAAGGCAAACAAGGAGTAACCACGCCCACTTTTTCTGACAGAGATTAGACCAGCTGATTTCTGTCAGTCATAGCTCGTTTGTGAATTGCATCTTTTGATCATTTCCACTGCTTTACCGACCTAATTACCAAATGGTTTAGACCAGGTCTTAAAATAGGTCTAAAGCATTTGGTAATTATTAGTGAATTCCCTTTTGATACAACTGATTTACACCAAACCATCAGTAGACTAAAAACCATCAGTAGACTAGTCTAAACTGCTTAGTGAATTGAGGCCTAGTAGCCAAACTTCACCACCCACAGGGTTTGAATAGTGCACTTGAATAGTGCTCAGTTATTTAATAGTCGGATCCCCGGCAGTTTCACTGCATAAGCTGGATACCGGTTTTAGAGCCAGCATCAAACGCCCAAATTACTGTCCCTAGTGGTGCACCCATTTAAATTACTTCACCTTTAAAAGCAATCTCTGCAAACCAATGATTGCAGCAGCTCTCAATTAGATTTCTGCACCTGTCAACCGATAGTTTAGTCCAATCTTCCTGAGTAAACTGCTCTAAATGTGTTATTTTTGCATATTTAGTGGATTAAAATCATAGCTCACAGAAGGTCACTTTAGAATAGTCTAGAGTATATCCATATCCATTCTTGGTTGCTTTTAGTTGTGTGCTTTGCCTTTGGATCATTATCCTGTTGGAGGATACCTGACTTTTACTGAAACAGAGCTTACTGACAATACATTTTGCTACAGAAACTCTGGATAGTCTCAATATCTCATTGTTTGATGCAGAGCCATAAGTAGCCCCAAAACATAACAGAGCCTCGTGTATATTTTATTTTACAGTGGGCAATGTGTTTGCTTTGAAATCTTTATTCTTTCACTTTTGGGGCGCAGAGTTGAAACACTGTGCCAAAAAGCTCCAGTTTTCTTTTATATGTTTAAAAAAAAAGTATGCATTTAAGACATCCCAGACCAGCTTTTTTACGTATTCCTGGTCTTGTTCTACTGGGCTCACTGTCAGTCAAACCATGACAAATGCTGCAATCAAACACTGATGAGCCTTGAACTTAGAGTTCAGCTTGTATCTATTTGGAAGTTGTCCTTGATTTTTTTTGCTTACTATTCTGAATCCTTCTGCACATTTTGAGGTCATGTTTCCTCTTCTGGACAGGTCTAGGGACAGTGGCTACTGTCCTATGAATTTTAAATTTGTTAAAGGACCTCTGTCGCAAAAATCTTAAAATTTAAAATACATTTTAATATATACAAATAAGAAGTACATTTCTTCCAGAGTAAAATGAGCCATAAATTACTTTTCTCCTATGTTGCTGTCACTTACAGTAAGTAGTAGAAATCTGACATTACTGACAGATTTTGGACTAGCCCATCTTCTCATAGGGGACTCTTAGGGTTTTCTTTAATTTTAAAAACACTTAGTGAATGGCAGTTGTTCTATCAAAAAAGTGTACATTGAACATGGAGGCTGTCCAGCATCATTGTATAAATCTTTTTCAGGGAATGTCCTTATAAAGAATAAAGGCCATGCTAAGAATCCCCCATGAAGAGATGGACTAACCCAAAACCTGCCGGTAATGTCAGATTTCTACTACCTACTGTAAGTGATAGCAACATAGGAGAAAAGTCATTTAAAGCTCATTTTACTCTGGAAGAAATGTACTTCTTATTTGTATGTGTTTTAAATTTTAAGATTTTCACGACAGTTCCTCTTTAAAGCAAAACTACATTCAAAATGTTCTTTGTTCTCTAACAGATTAGCCACATTCCTGTTTGTACCTAGAAGTGCTTGAAGTGCCAAAATGTGTCAATAGTCTCACTTTCATCATGCTCTGGAGCAAAGGTAGAACAATCCAGTCCTTCAGAGTCATATTCATGCCAGTGTTTAGGGTGGACTGAGAAATGGAGAGATGTGTTCGAAGAACCATACATCTGCCCTTAAGGATTAAACTTTGAAAGCCCTGTATCAGTCACTGTGCCAATGCCCCAACAAGTTAATTATATTGTAAAAGATAACATAGATTGGAATGGCAAGATAATTTGGCTAGAATAACGCTGGAAAAAAAATCAGGGTGCTGGAATAATATAATATAATAATTAATCAGTAACTGCAGGAGATAACGCTAAAGCAAGCACAGCAGGGGTATTCTTTCTAGAAGCTTAATAGCTTTAAAGTGTACCCAAGGCAGGTACAAAAACTCATACTTACCTAGGAAACCTCTGGAATCTGTAGAAGCTTCCCACAACGTCCACTATTCCCCCACTGAAACGCAGCCCCTCCTACTTCTACGGAGCTGAAATGGTGCTGAATGCATCTGTTTGGGTGCTGAATTACGTGGCCCCAAATTCACCAACACTATTCTTCACAAGTGTTTTGCTTTCACTTTCATGCTCATGTAACAAAAACATATTCAGCTTTTGACCTGATATAATTCAGTTTGAAGTATTTTACTATTATCTATTTTGCTTATGTTGACAACACGTCTACAACATATTTTCTAAAATCTTGTTTACTTGTTATAATATAAATATGTATAGAAAAGAATACAGATTGAGTATTCCTTTTATTTTCAGATCATCCATATAATGTACTTTCAGATATGTGTAGATAATAATAAAAACATAAAAGGTCTTTCTGAGCTTGTCCACATGCGCTCAGTGATAATATATCCATGGCACCCTTTCCCAAGAGGGCAGCAAAAATAAACATGTTCTATTTGGACAAGGCCAATGACAGCACAAACACTTGCTTGTCTTTCAACAGACTAGTAATGTGTATCAAGGGAAAGAGCCATTGCTTATTAGAAGCAGTATCCCTGGAGTAGCACAAAATCTTCCAGGTGGTGAGATAAAACAGCATTTCTTTTGGTAATTGTAGAACAATTAAATTTTAGAACAGACAACCTACTTTTTAATGTTGTGGTTATTATGAGTTAATATTATTTGTTATTTAATTTAATAATTCATCAGATTTACTTAAACTTTGTCAAAAGTCCCACAGGGAAGGAACAAAGCAAAGACTGTACAAGGAAAATTGTTTGTACTGATAGTCCTAACAAATAATGAAGGAGCTAATTGAATGTACTTTACTAAAAACGCCCGTCATTAGTATTGTTAACAATTCAAGAGAACAGTAATTTGAAGCAAAGGGGAAAAAATGATTTTATGACAAATGATGGTCAGATTACCCCAGTTAAACTGGAATTTTCAGCAGATGAGGTCAACTGACAGACAGTGTTTGGTCACTACAGGAATCAATTCACCACCCGGTGAGCCCAATCCACTTAATGTAAGTATAACTCCAGTCACAGAAACATAACAAATACTGCAGTGTATATCTCAGTATGGCCACACTAAAATCCAATAGCAAATTATTATAAGTAATGGTTTTCTTGAGATACTCTAATTGACAAAAAAAAAAATTAAATGAAAAAAAAAAGAGTTAACAGTCCATTGAGCAGGGCTGGATTTGTACTCTTCACCACCCAAGGCCATTGTCAGCCACCCCCCTTCAGTAAAGATAGCCAGATGACCCCCCCCCCCTTCCGTCTAGTATAAGAAACGAGATGTCCCCCCCCCCTTCCCTTCTGTATAGATAGCCTGATGACCCCCCCCTCCCTCCAGAATAAGTAGCCAGGTGACCCTTCCCTTCCTAGTATAGCCTGCTGCCCACCTGCCCTTGATCCTGTGGTGCCCTAGGCCATGGCCTATGTGGCCTTGGCTTAAATCTGGCCCTGCCAATGAGACTGGCACCACCAGTAGTACATACAAAATAAAAAAAATGATATGATTAACAAGCAGGAACTGGTAAGTCTTTAGCCTAACACAGTTGTAACAAAGGCACAAAAATGTAGTTTTCATATATTCTGAGGCCATCTTTTGGACACTTTTTGTTTGCAAAATTATAAATAAATAAATGTTATGATTGGAAGGCTTAGTCTGGCAAAATTTTAGGATTAAATATGGTTAGACTAAATTGTAAATTAGGTTAGGTGAAATTTTAAGGTTAGGATAAGGTTAATAATACATAAGGAGATCAGTAATTGTAAGTCATCGTTTAAAAGGTTAAGACTGCTATTAGGCTAGTTGAGAGGTCAGGGTTACTATTAGACATTTGAAAAGGAAAAGGTTAAGGTTTGGCACTAAGTTATTTGGAAAGGGGGTGGTACTGTACTGTAAATGAAAAAAATTAATGTACAGTCCATTTTACTACAAAATATAGTAGTTTGAAATGATTGTCAAATAAAGAAGCAATGAGTTATAATAACCTTAGTTTAACAGCCAGTTCTACCCAAAATACTTTATATGTATTTACTAACTGAATTAATACATAGGCTTATTGCTTCTATAGCAGGCTGTCAAAAATATTAGTTTTCACAAAGTTTGCTGCTAAACTGCTTTTTGATCTTTGTTTCAGTTGTTTATGTGGTGTACTGAAATATAATTATAAGCACTTCGTACGTTTCAGAGTCAGTATTTGCAGTGTTGGCCCTTCTTTGCCAGGACCTCTGCAATTCGACTGGGCATGCTCTCAATCAACTTCTGGGCCAAATCCTGACTGATAGCAACCCATTCTTTCATAATCACTTCTTTGAGTTTCTCAGAAATTGAATTAGTTGGTTTTTGTTTGTCGACCCGCCTCCTCAGGAATGACCACAAGTTCTCAATGGGATTAAGATCTGGGGAGTTTCCAGGCCATGGACCCACAATTTCAACGGTTTGGACCCCGAGCCACTTAGTTATCACTTTTGCCTTATGACGTGGTGTTACATCATGCATGACAATGCGTTGTTCTTCACCAAACTGTTGTTGGAAAAAGTTGCTGTTGGAGGGTGTTTTGGTGTCATTCTTAATTCATGGCTGTGTTTTTTTGACTAAATTGTGAGTGAGCTCACTCCCTTGGATGAGAAGCATCCCCACACATGAATGGTCTCAGGATGCTTTACTGTTGGCATGACACAGGACTGATGGTAGCGCTCACCTTTTCTTCTCCTGACAAGCCTTTTTCCAGATGCCCCAAACAATCGGAAAGGGCCTTCTTCAGAGAATATGACTTTGCCCTAGTCCTCAGCAGTCCATTCACCATACTTTCTGCAGAAGATCAATCTGTCCCTGATGTTTTTTTGGGAGAGAAGTGGCTTCCTTGCTGCCCTTCTTGACACCAGGCCATCTTCCAAAAGTCTTCACCTCATTGTGCATGCAGATGCGCTCACACCTGCCCCCTGCCATTCCTGAGCAACCTCTGCACTGGTTGCACTCCAATCCCGCACCTGAATCCTCTTTAGGAGACAATCCTGGTGCTTGCAGGAGTTTCTTGGACGCCCTGAAGCCTTCTTAACAAGAATTGAACCTCTTTCCTTGAAGTTCTTGATGATCCTATAAATTGTTGATTTAGGTGCAATCTTAGTAGCCACAATATCCTTGCCTGTGAAGCCATTTTTATGCAGCGCAATGATGGCTGCATGCGCTTGTTTGCTGGTCACCATGGTTAACAATGGAAGATCAATGATTTCAAGCATCACCCTCCTTTTAATAGGTCAAGTCTTCCATTCTAACCCAATCAGCCTGACATAATGATCTCCAGCTTTGTGCTTATCAACATTCTCACCTGAGTTAACAAGATGATTACTGAAATGATCTCACCAGGTCCTTTAATGACAGCAATGAAATGCAGTGGAAAGGTTTTTTGGGATTCAGTTAATTTTCATGGCAAAGAAGGACTATGCAATTCATCTGAACACTCTTCATAACATTCTGGAGTATATGCAAATTGCTATTATAAAAACTTAAGCACCAACTTTTCTAATTTCCAATATTTTTGACAGTCTCAAAACTTTTGGCCAGGACTGTACATCTCATCAGATTGAAAATTGTAAGATTACATCTTGGATTGTAAGCCTTTGGCAGGGTCCTCCCTTCCCTAGTGTATTCTACATTTCCTTTCCTACGACAGCCTCCTACTTGTATTACTGGAACTACCTAACCAGCCCAAAATGCATGATCATGTATTTTGTACCATTTTCCTTGTATAGCTTTGTCCTATGATGTATAACCTTGTTACATCTGTCATCCTTTGTATCAGTGTATGCATTTATTGTCCAACACTGCGTAATATGTTGGTGCTTTATAAATACAATAAATAATAATAATCTCATCAGAATATTAACTAGTTAACCACTAAGGGTTTTTTCCCCTTAAGGACCAGAGTAATTTTCACCTTTCAGTGCTCTTCCCTTTCATTCACCAATAACTTAGTCACTACTTATCACAACTAAATGGGTGGTACATTTTGCTAAGAATTATTTTGTTCTAAATGCATTTTCCTGGGAATAATAAGAAAAAAATTAAAATATTCATTATTTCTAAGTTTTTGGCCATTATAGTTTTAAAATAAAACATTCTACTATGGACAAAACCCACACATTTTATTTGCCCATTTGTCCCAGTTATTACATTTAAAATATTTCCCTAGTACAATGTATTGCAACAATGTATGCCATCCAAGATGGGGCTGCAGACTTCACCACAGCCACAGGGCTCTGGCCTTTCTTTCTTTTTTTTTCATTTTTCTCCCTCTAAATTCCTCCCAATCTCCTGGGTAGGATGCAGAGACTAGGAGTGCTGGCCAGACTGGTGCAGACAGTGCTTGGATCAGCCATGTCACCCGCTGCCAACTGATCGGGTGCTTAAAGAGGAACTCCAATGAAAATAATGTAGTAAAAAAAAGTGCTTCATTTTTTACCATAATTATGTATAAATGATTTAGTCAGTGTTTGCTCATTGTAAAATCTTTCCTCTCCCAGATTCACATTCTGACATGTATTACATGGTGACATTGTTACTGTGGGCAGGCTATGTAGCTGTTTCTAGCTGTTCTGGCTTTACAGACAGCTTTAAACAGCCATTTCCTGTCTGTGAACATTGTTACATTGTGGCAGTTTGCCCAGGGTACCGCGGTACCCAGAGCTTCCTGTGGGAGGGGTTTCAGCACAAAATCAGTCATACAGCGCCCCCTGATGGTCTGTTTGTGAAAATCATTATATTTCTCATGTAAAAGGGGGTATCAGCTACTGATTGGGATAAAGTTCAATTCTAGGTTGGAGTTTCTCTTTAACTGATCGCGCCCATGTGCTCCGGCTGCTCGGGAATCTGGATCTTTCCTCCGCTGGCCGGTCTGCTGTCGCCGCTGAAGGGGGAACCAGGGCATGCAGAGAGGCAGGCAGCTGAGCTCCACTGCAGCCATGTCACCGCTCTAGTCACCCCATGGTCACAACCAGTAAGGAACCCACAGTGGCACCAGAACCCTGCTTCCACTGGTTTGCCAGGGGTGCAACAAACACAAAAAATGTCACCGCCTGTGTGGGGTAGTTGAGCTGGTTTTTCGTGGCCCCCACCTGGCCCAACGTCTGGTCCTGTGCTGCCCAGATCACATCGATCTCAGCCACTTCACACCAGATTCATCTGTGGGCTTCCCAGCACAACCCCATCCCCATTCCAATGTGAACTTGCTTTTTCTTTTTCTGTTTTACTTATCTCTTTTCTTTTTCACCTTCTTTCTCTCTTTTTCTTTCCATTTCCTCTCTCTCTCTCTCTCTCTCTCTCTCTCTCTCTCTCTCTCTCTCTATCTCTCTCTCTCTCTCTTCCCCTCTCTCTTCCCCAGGTTAGACCGTGGGGCATCTGAGTCAAAATATCGCTGCAGAAGCATTTTGAGTGCCATGGCACAGCTTTCTTTTTCTTTTTTCAAGTGTGCTCCTTGCCTACTGGTTAATTTAGTTGTTTTAACTAGCTATCTGAATACAATAAGGTAAGTGTCAATCATTTTTTTATTTTATAATGAAGTCACAACGAGTTACTTTCATTGAATAGCATGGTACATCCAAATAATTAATATTATTGGCCATAAATTCTACCTACTAGTTGTAATAAGTAAATAAGCCATTGAAATTGTAACTGAATATTTTTAAATGGACTAGTTTTATTTTTAGATGCAAAGCTATACTTGGAAATTTGACAAATGTTTTTAATACAACTGCTGTGCAATTTGCTCTGAAAATGACTGGGAGACATCTCCGGAAGAGCTGATACATTACAAAGCCTTTTATAAAAGCAAGGCAAGAAGCAGTATGACTGCACAGCAGTTACATGCTGACTTGACATATAACCATGAAAAGTGTGCACGACCCACTACTGTTCTGTATAACAGAAGTTCAATTCCTGGCATGACCACTGAGGTCACAGATCAAACCAGTACTGTCTGAAAACAATCTGTGGATTATGAGATGTATTATAGCCAGAGCTCCCAGTGTCCCAAGAAATACAGTCTAGGCCAAGGCTTTCTTTATTGGCATTCAAACCCCTTTTTTGTTGAATTCTAAAAACATAATTAAAAGGGCACTTTGTTCACAGGTTACTTTTTGGGAGAATTAAATGGAATTAAAAGTCAAGTGACTGGTAGCAGAGACATTTTTTTAGTAGAAGGAAGTGGAAACAAAAGAACAACACAAAATATGTGCAGTTTAGCAAACTTAACCACTTAGCAACTTCTGCCACGCTTTTCTACGTCCTTGTTTACAAACACCTATAAATACATCTAAATATTTGGTTCTGTTTTCTATTTTTAGAAAACTGAGTACGTATAGCACCATCTTGTGGCCAAGAAGTAAAACTACTTCCAAATACACCATTATTCACTTACCATAGAAAAATTAAATACATTTTCATTATTTTTGAAACTCCTTCACCCCTAACCCAAAATAAAATATTATCGCCATACTTTGTACTAGGGACACAATTTAAACATTGTAATTACTGGGACAAATTGGCAAATAAAAGGTGTCTGTTTTATCTACAATAGCACATTTTATTTTTAAGCTACAATGGTTGAAAGCTGAGAAATTGTGATTTTTTCATTTTTTTTTTTCTTCTTCCCTGTCAAATGCATATAAAATAATATAATTCTTAGCATAAAGTACTGCCCAAAGAAAGCCTAGTTTTTTCTGCAAAAAATAATGTATAGATCATCTCAGGGTGATAATTAGTGATAAAGTTATTACTGAATGAATGGGAAGAGCATTTGAAGGGGAAAAAACCTGTGGTAGAGAAGTGGTTAAAATTCTTCTTCAGACATATAAATAGGATTAAAAATACATGTTTTAAGTATTTAGATACAAAGAGAAAGGACATTTGGTTTTGTTTGTAAGGATGCTAAAAATCATTTAAGCATGTACTTCAATGATAATGTATTAAGTTGCAAAAACATATATAGCTTTGAAATGATCTATAAGCAACCCTAATTAATGATCAAAGAAAAAAATGGATTAGTAACAGCAGTTGTTGGTAGACCATCCTAATATAATAGATTAAGCGGTTTTTGTTTTTTAATATTTTTATACACTAGCACTGATGCATACTCAATTATTACCCTATCAAGGTGAACTTCATTTATTTTCTTTCTTTGTCTACTTACTTGATATTTGCATGTGGGAGTATAGGTTCTGGTATATTAAATACAGAGTTTTCATTCATTATCAAAGGATTTGAATTGAAAAAAGTATTCCAGCCAGAAAGCTTTTACAAAAGTGCAAAAACAAAATTTGACATGGACATCAGAAATCACATTTGCATATGAGTGATATGGCATGGTAGTGTACAGTAGGTAAGATCTGTACATGGAGTTTAAATGTTCTACATGCGTTTACGTAGGTTTCTTCACATGTTTCAAAACCATACTGATGAATTCATTAAAGTTGGCCTTCGATAGGGACAAAAGACTTTGACTATGGTAATATGGTAAGTATTAGATTGCAAGGATTAGATTAGACAGTTAGTGACTAGAGATGGCCCGAACGGTTCCCGGCGAACTTCCGGGGGTTCGCGATCGCGGAGAACCGCAAACTTTACCGGAAGTTCGGTTCACCCCCATAATGCACCATTAGGGTCAACTTTGACCCTCTACATCACAGTCAGCAGGCACATTGTAGCCAATCAGGCTACACTCCCTCCTGGAGCCACTCCCCCCTTATAAAAGGCAGGCATCGCCTGCCATTGTACTCACTCGTGTGCCTGCAGTAAATAGAGAAGGGACAGCTGCTGCTGCTGCTGCAGACTCTCATAGTGAAAGATTAGTTAGGCTCTTGTAGGCTTCTTAGCTTGCTCCTTGCTGATTCTTATTGCTAAAATAACACCCCACAACATCTCTTTTGAGAGCTAATCTTGTTCTAGTGATCTATTTTTTTCTGTGTGTCCCACTGACACTTGTGTTGCATAGACAGCCTTGATAATTCATACTGTGTGTGTGCCACTGCCAATTCCAGCACATTCAGTGACTACCTGTGTGTGTGACAGGTGCACATTGTAATACCCATCACTGCATATACCTACCTATCTGTTGTTCACAGTGCACCCACCTACCTAGGTGAGTTGAGCGCACACAGTGTCACTGTGCCTATCCGCTACCTGTCTGTGTGTGACAGGTGCACATTGTAATACCCATTACTGCATATACCTACCTACTTGTTGTTCACTTCATTTTCCGCAGCCACCAACGCTACTACAAGCACCACATCCACTGCATTTGACACTTCGCAGGAGTTAATTGGTGGGAAATTAACTGATTCACAGTCATTATTGTTACAACCAGATGAAGGCTCTAAGCAAGTTACACCACCTCATATGTCTGAGTTAGGCGGCGACGCTATGAACATCACGTGTGAGGAGGAGGATGATGAAGTACCTGCTGTTGGTGCATTTTTGGAGGTGTCTGAGGCAAGCGAAGCTGGGCAGGATGATTATGATGATTATGATGATACGGAAGAGAAGTCAGACTCGAATGATGAGGAAGGTGTTTCTTTAGAGGAGGAGGCGGCAGAAGAACAACCGCAGAAGGCGTCGCAGGGGGCTTGTGCTGCTTGACGTTTCCGTGGTATTGTTCATGGCTGGGGGGAGGAGGAGGACTTACCTGACGTCACTGAGGAAGAGCAAGAGGAGATGGATAGTACGTCTGCATCCAACTTTGTGTAGATGGCGTCTTTCATGCTGTCCAGCCTGTTGAGGGACCCCTGTATAAAAAAACTCAAGGGGAATGAGCTGTACTGGGTGGCCACGCTACTAGACCCTCGGTATAGGCTCAAAGTAGCGGACATGTTACCAACTCACCTGAAGGCAGAAAGGATGCAGCACATGCAGAGCAAGCTGGCAACTATGTTTTACAATACGTTTAAAGCGGTATTGTCACCATAAAAATCAAATTTTAACAGCAACTGGTCTGAGTGTATTAAGTGATAAAGATGCTAATCCTGCATTCAAAACTTTTTCTGCTGTTATGGTTTGGAGTTATCACAAACTTTAGGAGCACTGGCCCTAGTGCCAAACAGTGCCAAAAGGTTGAATGCTGGGAGTTCTTTTGAATGCTGGGAGTTCTTTTTATCTATAATATATTCCTCCCCTTCCATTTATTTCCCTGCCTAGCTGATTACTTCCATGAATCAAGTTCTTTTTTACAAGCAAGGCTGAGGTGACTCAGTGATTGGATGTGTAAATAAAAAAAAGACTCTGGGAGGAGGGCAGCTAATGAATACACAATGAGCAAGAGAAGGGAGGGGGGAAAACAACAGTCAGGGAGGATATGATGTCAGCATTAGCTTGGCAAGATGGCCACTGCCTAGAATAGGATTGTCTGCTTTTCCTTTGTAAAATTCACAGGAATTATTACGTGGATATCACAATACATCTGTTATGTAAGTAGAACTAGTATTTATCTACTTATATATGTGTTTTTTATTTCTAGGTTAGCATGGGTGTCGCTTGTTCTTTTAAGGGTGATGTCACAGCACAACGCAATAAAGGTACCACTGCCAGTAATCCTTCTCCCATGTCCACGCAGGCAAGGACAGGACGCTCCAGCGATTTCATGGTGATGTCGGACAAGCGGACATTCTTTAGTCCAATGCCTCACCTTAGCACTTCCGGATCCACCCTCCACCAACGCCTGGACAGGCAGGTAGCCGACTACCTGGCCTTAAGTGTGGATGTAGACACTGTGAGCAGCGATGAACCTTTGGACTACTGGGTGCGCAGGCTTGACCTGTGGCCAGAGCTGTCCCAATTTGCCATCCAACTTCTGTCTTGCCCTGCCTCACGCGTCCTGTCAGAAAGGACCTTCAGCGCAGCTGGAGGTATTGTCACTGAGAAGAGAAGTCACCTAAGTCACAAAAGTGTTCAGTACCTCACCTTTATGAATGAGGCATGGATCCCGGAGGGCTACTGCCCGCCCGAAAGACTAAGTCAGTCCCCACACACAGCATCTCTGCCTGCACTCCGTGTCTGGCTGCCTGCCCCAAAACTAAGTCGCTCCCCACACAGCATCTCTGCTCGCAGGCCGCTTGACTGCCTTCTCTGCCACCACCAACAGGGTCCAGGACTCCAGGTGGATTCCTGAATTTTTAAGGCCGCTGCTAGCAGCGGCCGCTATAATAATTTTTCTGGTGCATGTACATGCCTGCCAAATTTTTCTGACTGCACCGCAGCTGCAACAACAAAACAAAAGGCATGTACATGTGCCCATTCCCCTTCGTGATCATTACCTTGTCGCGGTGAAGGGGCTTGCGTATCACAATGAAGCAATGACCGCTGGCTATATGAGTGTCTCGGGGAGTGGCACACCAAAGATAATAAGGTTGTTGCTTCATTGTGGACAGACCTAATTTGATCAGCTGGACAGTCACTGTTGTTCTATCATTGAGCTACCACAGCCCGACGACCATATGGGCTTGAAAACCGCCACGGCCTGCACTCTGGCCATGGTGCGCTCCAGGCCAGCATGGCCGTCACTACACAAACAGCTGTTTGTGGTGCGGTGCATTACACAGTGAGTTTGGTGTGTCAGTGTGAAGCAGTACTCTAATTACACTCCCTGATTGATGTATACACATGCAAGATATTTTAAAGCACTTTAGGCCTGCAATTTAGCATTTAATGTGATTTCTGCCCTTAAAGCGCTGCTTTCGTCAAATCCAGATTTTTCCCTGGGACTTTTGGCGTGTATCCCACTCCGCCATGCCCCCCTCCAGGTGTTAGACCCCTTGAAACATCTTTTGCATCATGGAAGTTTGCAAACCCAGTTCGCGAACTGAAAATCGGAAGTTCCGGCCATCTCTATTAGAGACATGACTATGAGCGTGGTAAAGCAGTTCTGTAAAAATGAATAATAACCATTATTTTTGGTTTCAAGATGTAGTATGACTATCTATGGTCAAGAGGCGATTGACTAAATTCCAAGAGTGCTCGAGATGATCAGAAGAAAAAAAAATGTCTCATCTTTCACACAAAAAAGTGTCACTTTTAATTTTTAATTTTTTTTTTTTCAGAAACTGAAAACCATTGTGAAATGGCTACAAAGATTTTCAATACTGCTATTATAATGCTGATAATAAGTGGTTGCTAAGTATTTACTAGATAATAATTTCAGCTAAATGGGATTTCTCGGCTTAGCTTAGGGCAGTACAGTACTGATTTTCCATAACTACTGGCCAATCAAATGTTGCAAATCTTGACCATCACTACTATACAGGATCTTCTCAAAAAATTAGCATATTGTGATAAAGTTCATTATTTTCTGTAATGTACTGATAAACATTAGACTTTCATATATTTTAGATGCAAATACACACAACTGAAGTAGTTCAAGCCTTTTATTGTTTTAATATTGATGATTTTGGCCTACAGCTCATGAAAACCCAAATTTCCAATCTCAAAAAATTAGCATATTTCATCCGACCAATAAAAGAAAAGTGTTTTTAAAACAAAAAAAGTCAACCTTCAAATAATTATGTTCAGTTATGCACTCAATACTTGGTCGGGAATCCTTTTGCAGAAATGACTGCTTCAATGCGGCGTGGCATGGTGGCAATCAGCCTGTGGCACTGCTCAGGTGTTATGGAGGCCCAGGATGCTTCGATAGTGGCCTTAAGCTCATCCAGAGTTTTGGGTCTTGCGTCTCTCAACTTTCTCTTCACAATATCCCACAGATTCTCTATGGGGTTCAGGTCAGGAGAGTTGGCAGGCCAATTGAGCACAGTAATACCATGGTCAGTAAACCATTTACCAGTGGTTTTGGCACTGTGAGCAGGTGCCAGGTCGTGCTGAAAAATGAAATCTTCATCTCTATAGCAGATGGAAGCATGAAGTGCTCCAAAATCTCCTGATAGCTAGCTGCATTGACCCTGCCCTTGATAAAACACAGTGAACCAACACCAGCAGCTGACATTGCACCTCAGACCATCACTGACTGTGGGTACTTGACACTGGACTTCAGGCATTTTGGCATTTCCCTCTCCCCAGTCTTCCTCCAGACTCTGGCACCTTGATTTCCGAATGACATGCAAAAGTTGCTTTCATCCGAAAAAAGTACTTAGGACCACTGAGCAACAGTCCAATGCTGCTTCTCTGTAGCCCAGGTCAGGCGCTTCTGCCGCTGTTTCTGGTTCAAAAGTGGGTTCATGCTTCCACCTGCTGAAAAGCTTTATGGAGATGAAGATTTCATTTTTCAGCATGACCTGGCACCTGCTCACAGTGCCAAAACCACTGGTAAATGGTTTACTGACCATGGTATTACTGTGCTCAATTGGCCTGCCAACTCTCCTGACCTGAACCCCATAGAAAATCTGTGGGATATTGTGAAGAGAAAGTTGAGAGACGCAAGACCCAACACTCTGGACGAGCTTAAGGCCGCTATGGAAGCATCCTGGGCCTCCATAACACCTGAGCAGTGCCACAGGCTGATTGCCTCCATGCCACGCCGCATTGAAGCAGTCATTTCTGCAAAAGGATTCCCGACCAAGTATTGAGTGCATAACTGAGCATAATTATTTGAAGGTTGACTTTTTTTGTTTTAAAAACACTTTTCTTTTATTGGTCGGATGCAATATGCTAATTTTTTGAGATAGGAAATTTGGGTTTTCATGAGCTGTATGCCAAAATCATCAATATTAAAACAATAAAAGGCTTGAACTACTTCAGCTGTGTGTATTTGAATCTAAAATATATGAAAGTCTAATGTTTATCAGTACATTACAGAAAATAATGAACTTTATCACAATATGCTAATTTTTTGAGAAGATCCTGTACATAACAGGCATACTATGGAAAATTGGAATAGCTTCCTCTAGTGTTCTTTTCCCCTCATCATTATTATTCATAAAGGTGAGTACACATGGACAACTACCATCACCCAATCAGGACTCGATCTCTTGGGCAACAATTCAGAGCTGAGCTTTGTACAGAAATGTTGCCAGCACATTGATTAGGAACATATTCTGTTGCTATTGAGAGGTGAGGGGAGCTGATGTCATGATGCATGACAAAGAGGCCAAGAGTGATGGGGTGAGCAGGGGAAAAATACTCAGCCAGTGTTTGTCTGAGACGATGAGCCAGTCCAAATCTCATGATGATGTATGTAGGGGGATCAAGGCCAAAAGTAAACTTGCTAGATTCGCAGCCGTGGTGGCCCTGATCAGCCAGCTGCCTTACTGAAGAAACATCTATCATGTGTACAAAGCTTTATGGAAATATTGTATAGACCCACAATCTTATAAACATTAGAGTTAGAAAAGAATGTAGAGGAATGGACCAATTTCAAAAACGTTAGTCCCAGAAGTTCCCTCCTTTCAAAATTTACTACCTCACGACTATGTCAATTATTACAAGATCACTCTCAACCAAACTTTCCATCGTGCCCATCCCTTCCTAAGTTCCTCAGATATTGGGAAGAATCCCCACCCAGTAAATAGAGGATACTGAGCCTGATCCAATTCACTTTTTCTCAGAAGTTTTCACCTAGGAGATTTTTCATCTTCTGTTTAAAATAACTTTTGCACTCTGCAATTGAAAAAATACCAAAAAGTAAGGGAAAAAAGTGTAGTAGTAGAAGTATTTTCTTGCTTGCTGGTGGCTTAAAATGCATTTTAATTATAATTTAATTATAATTTAATTATAACGTGAAAATATCACCTAGAAGAAAACTTAGGAGATAAAGTGAATTGGGTCAGGCTTAGTAATCTAAAACTGTGCTACTTGCATATACTTCAAACATAACCACAAAACTCAAACAGACCAATTAAAATGTCTCTTCCAATGGCACAGAGCCCCTCAAAAACAACATACTATCTTTCCTTTGGTCATGATAAGAGGATCACATTCCTCATCAACACATTTCTGGTCTTGCCCATTCTGACAGAAAATAACTAATATTTCAACTAAGGTTCTCAATATTGTAATACCAAGTGATCCCTATTATTTTACTATGCAGTACCCCATTCTCCATTAGCAAATACAAGAAATCCTTAATACCTTACTCATGGGACACAACTAAAAGCCTTTTCTATGACTTTCTTAAATAAGCAACTGGCTCAAAGAGGCGGAACTCATGAAGCATAATGAGCTCTCCTATAAAGAAAGCACTAGAAAAAAATATCTTGTGGGTCTGTAGTCATACTTTCAGAATTCCGAAATTCACAAATAATTGACTCAATACTTTTTAGGTCAATATACAAACTGGTTTCTCACTTTACATACAAGATTAAAACAATAAAATGCTTACATTGAGCCAACAATAAATATAATTCAGAAAAATATAGAAGGTGGGCAGGGTAGACTAAAGAGGTGGGTTTTTTTTTTTTTTAACCACTTCAGCCTGCGGGTTGTTTTCATCTTAAAGGGACACCGAGCAGTGCAGAAACTATGGAAAGATGGATATCATTTTAAAGCTCTCTTTCTCCTCTTTCTGACGCCACCTAAATCGTCACCCTACACCCTTTAGTTTGCGCTATTTTCGCAATCTAAATTGCAGCGGCCGCGACTTCGATCGCGAAAATAGAGAAAACTAAAAGGCGTAGGGTGACGATTTAGGGGTCGTCAGAAAGAGGAGAAAGAGACCTTTAAAATGATATCCATCTTCCAATCGTTCCATTGTATTACACAGGGCGACTTTTTCTGCTGAATGGAGCTGCTGACTTTGAGAAAAAGTCGCCTTGTGTAATACAATGTAACTATGGGAAGATGGGTATCATTTTAAAGCTCTCTATCTCCTCTTTCTGATGACCCCTAAATTGTCACCCTACGCCTTTTAGTTTTCTCTATTTTCGCGATCGAAGTTGCGGTCGCGGCAATTTCGATTGCGAAAATAGCGAAAACTAAAAGGCGTAGGGCAGTGGTTTACATATCATTGGAAAGAGGAGAAAGAGAGCTTTAAAATGATATGCATCTTTCCATAGTTTCTGCACTGCTCGGAGTCCCTTTACGGATGGAAGCAATTTTCCCCTGTAGTGCTCCTCCCATTTATTTGCCAATAACGTTATCACTACTTATCACACCTAAATGATCTATATCATGTTTTATTCACCACAGATTAGGCTATGGGGGGGGGGGGGTGTTGATGCTTGCTTTCAATAATTACTTTCTTTTCTAGGCACTTTATAGAATCAAAATGAAAAAAATTCACGATTTCTCCAATTCTATGCCCTATAGTTTAAAAATAAACAATGCTACTATAAATAAAACCGATACATTTTTTTGCCCAGTTGTCCCGGCTATCACAACATTTAAAGTGGGATGCAAAAGTTTGGGCAACCTTGTTAATTGTTATGATCTTCCTGTATAAATCGTTGGTTGTTAAGATAAAAAATGTCAGTTAAATATATCATATAGTAATAATATCACATCACAGTGGTATTTGACAAGTGAAATGAAGTTTATTGGATTTACTGAAAGTGTGCAATAATTGTTTAAACAAAATTAGGCAGGTGCATAAATTTGGGCACCACAAAAAAGAAATTAAATCAATGTTTAGTAGATCATTCTTTTGTAGAAATGACAGCTTCTAAACACTTCCTGTAGGTTCCAATGAGAGTCTGGATTCTGGTTGAAGGTATTTTGGACCATTCCTCTTTACAAAACATCTCTAGTTCATTCAGGTTTGATGGCTTCCGAGCATGGACAGCCCTCTTTAACTTACCCCACAGATTTTCAATTATATTCAGGTCTGGGGAATGAGATGGCCATTCCAGAACATTGTACTTGTTCTTCTACGTGAATGCCTTAGTGAATTTTGAGCAGTGTTTAGGGTCGTTGTCTTGTTGAAAGATTCAGCCCCGGTGCAGCTTCAGCTTTGTTACTGATTCCTGGACATTGGTCTCCAGAATCTGCTGATACCGAGTGGCATTCATGCATCCCTTAACCTTGACAAGATTTTAAGTCCCTGTATTTGCCACACAGTCCCAAAGCATGATGGAACCACCACCATATTTTACTTTAGGTAGCAGGTGTTTTTTCTTGGAATGCTGTGTTGTTTTTCCTCCATGCATAACGCCACTTGTTATGCCCAAATAACCCAATTTTAGTTTCATCAGTCCACTGCACCTTATTCCAAAATGAAGCTGGCTTGTCCAAATGTGCTTTAGCATAACTCAAACGGCTCTGTTAGTGCTGTGGGTGGAGAAAAGGCTTCCTCTGCATCACTCTCGCATACAGCATCTCCTTGTGTAAAGTGCACCGAATGGTTGAACAATGCACCTGACTCCATCTGCAGCAAGATGATGTTGTAGGTCTTTGGTGCTGGTCTGAGTGTTGACTCTGACTGTTCTCACCATAACCGTTTCTGTTTATGTGAGATTTTTCTTGGTCTGCTCTGTTCAAGCCTTAACTTGAACTGTGCCTGTAGTCTCCCATTTCCTCAATATGTTCCTAACTGGGGAAAGAGACAGCTGAAATCTCTGAGACAGCTTTCTGTATCCTTCCCCTAATCCATGATGTTGAACAATGTTTGTCTTCAGGTCATTTGAGAGTTGTTTTGAGATCCCAATGTTGCTACTCTTCAGAGAAAGTTAAAAGAGAAGAGAAACTTACAATTGACCCCCTTAAATACTCGTTCTCATAATTGGATTCACCTGTGTATGTCGGTCAGTGGTCACTGAGCTTACCAAGTCAATTTGAGTTTTAATAATTAGTTCTAAAGGTTTTGAAATCAATAAAATGACAACAGTGCCCAAATGAATGCACCTGCCTAATTTTATTTAAAGGGACTCTGACCTGTAAATAAATACAAAATCGGAACTTACCTGGGGCTTTCTCCAGCCCATCGTAGGTCGGGAGGTCCCTTGGCGTCCCTCTGGCTCCTCTCCCAGGGCCTGGCCAGAAATGGCTCCTGGCAGCTCCTGGCGACACTGGGCCCAAGTGTCGGGCTCCTTCTTCCGCAAAGATGAGGTCAATCATCCCCACGCCGGCCACCTTATGTCATCACGGCGGCCGGCGTGATAGTACTGCTCAGGAGCTATTTCTGGCCAGGCCCTAGGAGAGGAGCCAGAGGGACACCGAGGGACCTCCCGACCTACGATAGGCTGGATAAAACCCCAGGTAAGTTCCGATTTTGTATTTATTTACAGCTCGGAGTCCCTTTAAAGGACTTATGAGGCCTGTTTGCTCAAAAAAAAATAAAAAAGTTAGATACCTGTGTCAGTTTGTGAGGCACGGAGGACGCCGTACGCGCCCTCCGTGCCGTTCCGCCGGGTCCCCGCCACTCAGTATCCCCTCGAAAGTCCCCCGACCGCACGGTCCGGGTCGGGCTCTCCAGCCTTCACAAAGATGGCCGACGGA
Source organism: Hyperolius riggenbachi (assembly GCF_040937935.1). Lineage (NCBI taxonomy): Eukaryota > Metazoa > Chordata > Amphibia > Anura > Hyperoliidae > Hyperolius > Hyperolius riggenbachi. Next base: position 117,213,827 of record NC_090651.1, on the reverse strand, counting down.
GCTGGCCTCGGCTGCGCAGTCCGCATAGCCGTTAGCTCTAAGGCCAACCCCTAGATCCACGCTACAGGAAACAGCCTGTTACGTGGATCGGGGGGTTGGCCTTAGAGCTGCGAATCCGCACTCGTGGCTATGCAGACTGCGCAGCTGCGGCCAGCTCCGGCGGCCATCTTTGTGAAGGCATGAAGAGCCCGACCCGGGCCCTGCGGTCGGCGGACGTTCAGCGGGCTACTGAGCGGCTGGGACCCGGCGGAACGGCACGGAGTCCGTTAACAATTATTGCACACGTTCTGTAAATCCACATTTCACTTCTCAAATATCAATGTGTCTCCTATATGATATATTTAACTAACATTTTTTATCGTAACAACCAACAATTTATACAGGAAAATTATGACAATTTACAAGGTTGCCCAAACTTTCGCATCCCACTGTAAATTATGTTCCTTGTACAATGTAGGGCAAGAATATACAGTATTGTTAGGAAATAAACGTGTATTTTTTTCTGTCCCTTATTTGCTAACATAACAGTAATATACCCTTTATTACGTACATATTAAAAAAGCTGAGACCCTACGGTAACTATTGATGTATTTTTTTAAACTGTCACCTTTTTTTAACATGTGTTTATTTTTGATAACTACGGGGAGGGTGGGGGTTAATAAGGTTAATCAAATTTTATTAAATATTAAATATATTTTTTTCTTTGATTTTACTTTTTGGCCACTAGGTGGTGGTATACACTATTCTGGTAGTTACCAGGAAGTGATCGATCTTTTTTTTTTCTATGTATGTAGTTTCAGTTTTTTGAATCAACATGCCTCGTGATTCAAGGCCTGTTGATGAATTCACAGGAGCTTTGTTTTGTTCGGGGAACACATCAATAGTGATGGCCTGAATAATTCCCCGGCAGACAGTTCCCGGCGAAGAACATGTGTTATAAAAAAATAAATAAACACATGTATATACATGTTAATACATTATCTGTCGTTATACTGCATTTAAATAGTGACTTTGTTCCTCTAAATTTAATATCATTTTTCTCAAAAACTTCAAGGTCTTTAAAAAAAAATCCTCTTGTTTTCATTGTCCTCCTTAACATATCCTGCAAATTTGGTGTTTATAGCAAGTATGGGGGCTTTGCTATTAATCACTAAATTTGGTGGCCATTAACTTTAAAAATAACCATTAAAAAAGCGTTTGCACAAAACACATATTTTTGGGCGACTATTTTGCAGTTGATCCTCCTCCGCCATGTCGCGGATATGCATCCAGATGCACTACAGTGGCTCCTATCTGGAGAACTATAGTTGTCCAGATAGGATTAAGTGGATAACGGTGTATTGTTGCACGAGTCCTGAATATCAGTATACTCAGAGGATGTGGAGAAAAATCTTTTTATTTCAGTGCAACCATATTGACATGCACAATAAAAACAAGTGAGTCTAAAAGTATTTTCAAACAACTGTTCAAAGTGGGCAATGTGTAGTACTCTGAATAATAATGATCTGTCTGAAATGTCTGTTTTTACTGTTATTTATTTTTACTGTATTTCCAAACTCTAACTCAAGGTTAAGAGGGCTCTGAAAGGCTTCCTATGTCTTGCCTGACTTTAGTGTTGATAAGAGAAGCGCTGCCATCCCTTTTTAAAACTGTCATTTACTGAAGATTTTTAAATATATTTTTTCATGTATTCCTTTATGACCTTTTAATACTTGGCAGTTGTTGATGTATATCTGTTATCAGTTATGAGCCAAGGCAGGCAACAAAGGCAGTTCTGCATTCCCATGCTGATTCTAGCACTTTGAGCTGAGAAATAAATAAAAAAAGACAAACAACTTGCTGTGACAGATAAATGTTAATTAATATGGCAATTTGAGAGCGAGCATTCAGTTTACAGTGAATACCCGTCTATAACAAAGTCTTTCAAACTCAAAACAGCTGGAAACTAGTGTTGGGCGAACAGTGTTCGCCACTGTTCGGGTTCTGCAGAACATCACCCTGTTCGGGTGATGTTCGCGTTCGGCCGAACACCTGGTGGTGTTCGGCCAAACTGTTCGGGTTCGCCCGAACGGCTCATTGCCTGGCCGAACAGGGCCCCTGTTCGGCACGAACAGGGCCCTGTTCGCCCGAATACTGGCCCCCTATGGGGTCGCAGGCATAAGGGGGGAGCATGCCCCGATCGCGGGGGGGGGTCGGAAATTCCCCCCACCCCCTCCGCTAGCGCTCCCCCCTCTGCCCGCTTCCCCATTCAAAAGTTAGGAAGTGAAACTGTACCTGTGCGGCCGGTAGTGGGTGACTGGCAGTGGGCGGCACTATGGAGAGACTGAGGAGGAGGAGGAGTCCGGAGAGTGACGCGTTGAGGGAGGCCGGGCAGTGGGCGGATCAGCAGTAGTACGGTACTACTGCTGATCCGCCCACTGCCCGGCCTCCCTCAACGCGTCACTCTCCGGACTCCTCCTCCTCCTCAGTCTCTCCATAGTGCCGCCCACTGCCAGTCACCCACTACCGGCCGCACAGGTACAGTTTCACTTCCTAACTTTTGAATGGGGAAGCGGGCAGAGGGGGGAGCGCTAGCGGAGGGGGTGGGGGGAATTTCCGACCCCCCCCGCGATCGGGGCATGCTCCCCCCTTATGCCTGCGACCCCATAGGGCCCCCAAAAGCGGGATGTTCGGGGAGTTCGGGGTTCGGCCCGAACATGCCGAACATTGCGGCCATGTTCGGCGAACTTTCCCGAACCCGAACATCCAAGTGTTCGCCCAACACTACTGGAAACATTATTCCTATCAAGGTGTACATGAACGGTACCAGTGAAAGGCAATTTCCAGATCTGCGTTGATTCTATTTGAGTAGAATTCCATTAATTCATTTTTTTATTTTAGAATACAAAAAATGGGTAGATAAAGTTATTTAAAAAATCAATTATATTACAGCCAAAATCATAAATTAAAAATAATCAGCAACAAGTGTGTGTGATTGCACACCAAAAACATATGAGAATAATGAATACAAATGGGATATATCGCAAAAAAATCCTACACTTTAATTGTTCAAAATTAGCTAATCAATAATAAACATACTGTGCTCATTCAAACAAACCCCTTGCCAGTGCTACCCCCTTATAAAATCAGACCACATGAGTCCATATTGCACAACCTAGCCCCTAGCAGCCCATAACTATAATTGCATGTATATTGCACTATAAACCACCTAGGAGAAAGAGACATTCCAGGCCTTTTTCCTGGTTCCTGAATGTGTACCAGGACTGTATATCAGAACTATAAAGTACTTATGGCCATGTCCTATAGTTCAGGATAAACAATTCCTGCTCCATATGCAATCATCATGGTTAAATAGGAATAAGTTCCCTTTATGTGCAAATAGCACTGCTGCTCAGTTTCTATGCAGTGCTGCTCATTATTCATATAGATCTCAACTTGCATGTCGATTACTGGCTTACAATTCATAACAACATGCCATGTCACTGCAGACTCCCCCGAGAAATACAAGTGCTTACAGGCTCCGTCTCTTACCCAGCCTGGGAATGCAATTGGTCTTCTTGTGACTCCCCTCCTCCAGTCACTCAGCTCACTTCAAACCTTAGAAAGTCTGTGGCTAGCTCACTGCTGATAGGGACGTCTCCCTTATCACTTCCTCATCGTGTGTAAGTCTCTGCCGCATGACAAACACTTACGACCCTGGCAGCCTTCAGAGTTGGCAATTGTCAGGTCATTGGTGACTTCAAGTAGGGCAGTTTCGGTTGAGTGACTTGGGTTGAAACCAAATTGGAGATCATCAAGAGCAGTGAGGTGATGGACTAAGTCTGAGTGAACTCAAGTAGTTTGGAAGAAAAGGGGGGTAAAGAGATAGGATGGTATTTGGACAGGGAAGAGTGGTCAAGGGAGGGTTTTTAGGTCTATAGGCGTAATAAGGCTTGCTTGAGTGTGGAAGGAAAGTTGCCTTTGGAGAGTGAAAGGTTGAAGAGGGGGGGGGCGGGGTTAAGACAGGTGTGATGGTAGAGGATATGTGAGTAATAAGGTGAGAGAGGGTGGGGTTGAGGGGGCATGTAGCGGGACATGATTTAGAGATCAGAGAGAAGACAGTGAGTTCAGATAGTGGTGAGAGAAAGAGACAAGCTCCTTAGGTGAGATGCAGGAATTGGGAGGTGGAGGTGGGGGACGAAGGATGAATTTGAAGGTAGCAAAGAGTAGTTTAGTGTTGTGGGACTATGAGCACTTTAGGGTGGAAACTTACTAGTGTCTGGCTGCTGAGAGGGCCTGTCTGAGTGTACGTAAAGCCTCTTTGTAACTCTGGAAGTGCTCAGGCAAGTCATTTTTTTCAGCACCTTTCAGCTATGAAGGAGCGATGTTTCAGTAGTTTGATCTCCTCGGTGAGCCAGGGTTGCAGTGGTGAACCATGAAGGTGGGAGCCATAGAATCAAAGACTGAGGTTAAGGTGCTGTTATAGGGAGCATCTGCTAGCTAAGGGTCAGTAAAAAAGGGTAGAGTAAATAGAGGATGCAGAGAGGTAAGTAGTGTCTGGAAATTGAGGTTTCAAGTGTTTCTGTACTTGTGTGTAGAGGTCTTTGAGACAGGGGGAGGTGTAGAGGCTGGATGGAAGGAGAGAGAATTTGAGTAAGTTATACTCGGACAGTGGGAGGGAAGAGTTGGTAAGGTTGGATAGGGAACAGCATCTAGTGAAAATTAGGTCAAGTGTGTGGCCGTCAGCATGGGTTGCAGTGGTGGACCAAAATGTGAGGTCAAGGGAGGTGGTAGGTGACAGCTACTGAAAAGCAAAAAAATTGTTAGTATCAATGGGGATGTTGAAGCCCCCGATGATGGCTGAGGGAATGTCAGTGGATAGGAAGAGCTGAAGCCCTGCTGAGAAATGGTCTAAGAATAGATTGGCTGGATATGGGGGACAACAGATTACAGCAATTTGAAAGTTAAGGGAGGAATAGAGTCAGATTGAGTGGACTTCAAAGAATGAAAAGCAAAAGGTTGGGGCAGAAGTAAGGGGTCTGAATGAACAGTGCTGAGAAAGAATGATGCCTACACCCTTCCACCATGTTTATTACCATGTCTGTGTGGCTGAACTGTAATACTCCATACGAGAGTGCGGCAGGAGAGACAGTGTCTGAGGGAAGCAGACACATTTCAGTTGTACAAGAAAGGCAAGGTGAGATAAAAAGATCATAGTAACAGTATGTTCCAGTTTATTCATGTATATATCCAATCAAATGTATGTTAATATACAGCAGATTAAGGACAGAAACTCTGTCAAGCTTTTTCTGCTGTCTGCACCCTGGATGCCCAGTGAAATAGAGACAGAAAATCTTACCACTGTTACAGCTAGAGAAAGATTTTGATCTTGGCAAGTTTAAAAGAATTAAAATAAAACACAACATTTATTGATCTGATTGTGTTTTTGAAGTGTGAACAAAGAAAAAATGTATTTTCACATAGAATCTGGTGTATTACGTCCTCTGCAGAGATTGCCTCATTCTTAAACACATTTTGGAAAAACTCTAAAATCAAAACTAGTGATGAAAACCTCTCTATCCAAAACAATAAAAATACATTATACGAGTGAACAGAGGTGCCTCTGTTCACTCGTATACTGTACTAGTCCACCCCAGGTGGAGGGGTGAAAACCTTCATTTTTCATCCTATCTACAGAGAGCGACTTCTTAGTCCTCCTGAGTGGGAACAGGCTTGTTCTTCCCACCTGCATCTTCAGTGGTTGCCTAAGGAGTAACCCTAGTTTGTGAGTATTACTATGCTTACTCTAACTTTCTCTAATATACTAATACATACTACACTATATTGGGCTCTCAGTGTCCCTATCTTTTCTGTCTTTACCAATAAAAAATATATGCACTTTGTTCCTAAGTATTACATCAATACGTCATGATCTACCAATGTATCTAAACATACAGTGGCTTGCAAAGGTATTCGGCCCCCTTGAAGTTTTCCACATTTTGTCACATTACTGCCACAAACATGAATCAATTTTATTGGAATTCCACGTGAAAGACCAATACAAAGTGGTGTACACGTGAGAAGTGGAACGAAAATCATACATGATTACAAATTTTTTTTACAAATAAATAACTGCAAAGTGGGGTGTGCGTAATTATTCAGCCCCCTGAGTCAATACTTTGTAGAACCACCTTTTGCTGCAATTACAGCTGCCAGTCTTTTAGGGTATGTCTCTACCAGCTTTGCACATCTAGAGACTGAAATCCTTGCCCATTCTTCTTTGCAAAACAGCTCCAGCTCATTCAGATTAGATGGACAGCGTTTGTGAACAGCAGTTTTCAGATCTTGCCACAGATTTTCGATTGGATTTAGATCTGGACTTTGACTGGGCCATTCTAACACATAGATATGTTTTGTTTTAAACCATTCCATTGATGCCCCGGCTTTATGTGTAGTGTCGTTTTCCTGCTTGAAGGTGAACCTCCGCCCCAGTCTCAAGTCTTTTGCAGACTCTTCCAAGATTGCCCTGTATTTGGCTCCATCCATCTTCCCATCTACTCTGACCAGCTTCCCTGTCCCTGCTGAAGAGAAGCACCCCCAGAGCATGATACTGCCACCACCATACTTGACAGTGGGGATGGTGAGTTCAGAATGATGTGCAGTATTAGTTTTCCACCACACATAGCGTTTTGCATTTTGGCCAAAAAGTTCAGTTTTGGTCTCATCTGACCAGAGCACCTTCATCCACATGTTTGTTGTGTCCCCCACAAGGCTTGTGGCAAACTGCAAACTGGACTTGTTATGCTTTTCTGTTAACAATGGCTTTCTTCTTGCCACTCTTCCATAAAGGCCAATTTTGTGTAGTGCACGACTAATAGTTGTCCTATGGACAGATTCCCCCACCTGAGCTGTAGATCTCACCATGGGCCTCTTGACTGCATTTCTGATCAGCGCTCTCCTTGTTCGGCCTGTGAGTTTAGGTGGACAGCCTTGTCTTGGTAGGTTTACAGTTGTGTCATACTCCTTCCATTTCTGAATGATTGTTTGAACAGTGCTCCGTGGGATGTTCAAGGCTTTGGAAATATTTTTGTACCCTAAGCCTGCTTTAAATTTCTCAATAACTTTATCCCTGACCTGTCTGGTGTGTTCTTTGGACTTCATGGTGTTGTTGCTCCCAATATTCTCTTAGACAACATCTGGGGTCGTCACAGAGCAGCTGTATTTGTACTGACATTAGATTACACACAGGTGCACTCTATTTAGTCATTAGCACTCATCAGGCAATGTCTATGGGCAACTGACTGCACTCAGACCAAAAGGGGGCTGAATAATTACGCACACCCTACTTTGCAGTTATTGATTTGTAAAAAATGTTTGGAATCATGTATGATCTTCGTTCCACTTCTAACATGTACACCACTTTGTATTGGTCTTTCATGTGGAATTCCAATAAAATTGATTCGTTTGTAGCAGTAATATGACAAAATGTGGAAAACTTCAAGGGGGCCGAATACTTTTACAAGCCACTGTATGTAGCAGTTTATCTGCTGCCGATCAATAAAAGTTTATGTTAAGTCCACCCCAAGCTGGCTGTGATATAAGACAAGACATAAGGAAGCTATGTGATTGGGACTTTAGCTCTCTTTTAGCCTGTAATATCAGTGACAAGCAGGTTATTTGATGGACTTTGGGGACCTATGGTTACCTATCTACTGCCTGTGATTTGCACTAGTGTGTCATAATAACCTTTTTTGTACCCTGGGAAGCTCTATTGCAATAAAAGCAAGAGGATATTGTTGATGATTAAATTGAGTGTGCTAGTTTCTTCTATATTGCTGATTACAGTCATGCAATGGCGATCTGAGGACTGACCTCTTTGCACCTCACATATGAAAGGGAGTGAGGCCAGGAATCACTACATTGCAGAAGTCCATCCCAAGCTGAAATATCTTTTTTATGTTTTTCTATAGTGTCAAAATGAGTTAGAATTTCTGTCAGTTATTACATTATGAGACATTTTACTAAAATGTGGTCTAAATGTCAAAAGGGTTCATAAACTTCATAAACTTTCAAGCACAACTGTACTTCTACACTTGTTAACATTATTCACAAATGACTATACATAACTTGTATATGATAAAAATAAATAAACATCAGGATACTTCATTTAAATAAAATAATTTGCAACCTAATAATCTAATTTTATGTATGTAGACGACGCAAGCTACTGTAAAAACTATACCTTTAAATGGCTAGCTGAAAGAGAAGTCATAAAGGTGGGAATCTTTACTTAAGAGGCCAATGTTTATAAAATATTAGCTGCAGGTCATTAGATATTTTCCTGTAGCTGTAGGTTGTAAGTTTGGATAGTCCTCTTGTGTATAAAAGACAAAAAGGAGACAAATGAGAGCCCCTAATAGTGCAGTATGTTGAGTAAGACAATATCCAATATTAAACGTAGTGAAATTATACTCACAAAGGTGGGTTACCACCAAGGTAACCAATGTATAGACAGGTGGGGAGGTTAGACCCGACTCCACTTGGGTTTAGATGTCACTCTCTGTAGATGTTGAAAGACAAAAAAGGGGTAACAACCCTCGACTAAGGGTAGACTACTGGTAATTAAATGGCTAGAACAGAGGCGCTAATATAGAATAAAATATACTAAAACAGTTTAAAAGGGGAGGTGTTGATGGACTTACCACCCCAACAAGGACTCAGAAAGTCGATATTCTGCACAAATCACACTTAAATCAAAAGCTCCAAATGTGTTGCCTGTTTGGAGCTTTATATTAAAGTATGATTGTGCAGAGTCTTGACTTTGAGTCATTGTCGGAGGGGTAAGTCCACCACTTCCTCCCTTTTTAAATGGTTGTTAGTATATTTAATTCTATTTTGGTGCCTTTCTTCCGTATATTAATTGTTATGTGAATACAAAAAGTAGTAGCAGTAGGGTATTGTACCGTGTTAGCCATCAGTAAAAGCAAGAAGTTTTAAATCAAGATGATACCATTTATTGGCTAACTAAAAAGAATAAGAATAAGCAAGCTTTCGGCCTTGACCGAAAGCTTGCTTATTCTTATACCTTTTAGTTAGCCAATAAATGGTACCATCCTGATTTAAAACTTCTTGAATAAAAAAAGTCTTGCTATAGTTCCACAGGTTGAGAGGGAATTTTCCCCCAGTCTGGACGTAAAGAAGTTACCAATGGGGGGGGGGGGGGGGGGGGGGGGGTGATACTGTACTACTTCCTGCACTATTTACCATTGTGTTAAATGTATGTCCTCCCAAAAGAAAAGAACACAGAGCACATTGCAACTAATTAGGTATGTTTTGACTCATAATTATAAGACTGAGACTAGTTCTCTGAAAGTTTGCATATTGATTTTTTTTTCATACAGCCTGCACAAGCTATCATATTTATGATATTTTTTAACCTTTGGGGGACCGACGTAGGTTAAATCTACGTCCAGCTAGAGATGAGCCGAAATTTTCGAAATTTCGAATTGCTTTTATTACGAATGCGAAATTTAACATTACGACCCAAATTCGTAATTTCGTAATTAATTTTCAAATCGTAATTTACAATTTCGTAATCGAAATTTCACTTCCGTAATTACGAATTTCGTGTCTCCAACCGAAATTTTACTTTTTCAGGTTTGTAAGGGTTTCTATCCCTCTAGATGCCTAAAATGAATAGCACAGCCAGCCAGCCTCCTCCTCCTCCCTCCCTCCCTCCCTCCCTCCCTCTCTCCCTCTCTCCCTCTCTCCCTCTCTCCCTCTCTCCCTCTCTCCCTCTCTCTCTCTCTCCAGAGATTTGTAGTATTTCAAAACCATACTCACATTCATGACATGTCCAGGGATCAAACCCAGGCCAACCACATGGAAGACAGCTATGCTCACCACCATACCACCAAACACACACTAAATAGACTGCTAACCTAAATCTTACTTGTAGACAGTCATATGAGACACATGCTGGGTGCAGGGCTTTGTGATTGGACCATGGACCATGCGATAGAGTGAGGTGCAAAAATGAAATCATGCCTAGCAGAGGATGGTTTCACAATGCTAAATGCTAGGCTGGCTGTGGTGCAATTGGTTAGTGCGTCTGGCTGGTAACAGCAAGGTTACAGGTTTGATTCCATCCAGGCAGATTTAGGTTAGAGAGAGGGAGAGAGAGAGGGAGAGAGAGAGGGAGAGAGAGAGAGGGAGGGAGGGGAGGAGGAGGAGGAGGAGGAGGAGGAGGCTGGCGAGGCTGGCTGTGCTATTCATTTTAGGCATCTAGAGGGATAGAAACCTTTGCAAACTTTAAAATACTAAATTTCGTAATCGTAATTACGAAAATTTGCGTAATTTGTGAAAATTACGAAATTTCGATTACTGGTAAAATCGTAATTGTAGTAATTTCGCGAAATTTCGGAAATTCGTAATTAGGTCATTACGCTCATCCCTACTTCCAGCAGGTGGTGCTGCCATCCTGACTGGACGTTGATTCAATGTCCGTGCTAATGCACCGTCCCGACGCGATCGTGCGCACCGGAGAGGGGAGATTAACCTGTCATATGACAGCTGACATCTCCCCTCAGTGATCAGCAGCCATCGCGTATGGCTGCTGATCGCATGATCACTACGATCGCCGGCAGATCGTAGTGATCACTTTGACAGCTGCGGCGGTAGGGGGGAAAGAAGAGGATCCGCTCACCTCCCTGCCGTTCCCGCGACGATTGGCGCTCCCCACCGCTCTTGCCGGGATCTCTGCTTGTTGTGATGTAAGTCCCGGGCCGCGGCTTGATGACGTCATCAAGCTGCGACCCAGGACTTAGCGTCAGTACGAGCTGGGATGTCGGCGAGAGTGGTGGTGTCTGCAGCGGCTCATTGCTGGAGCCTGGAAGGTGATTCAAAGCTGCTGCTGAAAGCGGGGGACACCTGGCCACAAAGGGGGACACAGCCCAGAAAGCACAGCAACAGGATCCCCCTGCCTGACCCCCCTCCCCCCCCCAAACGCGCACCCCTCTCTCCCATGGAAAAGTGCCTGGTCCTTAAGGGGGGGTTCGGAGGCCAGTCATGAAAGGGTTAAAATATCTTTTTTTTTCTACCTGCATAATTCTGTTAGCTAACATGGTAGAGAGAAAATTTTAATTTGCAGTCATCAAGTTAAATGTAAAAATTAAATGTTACATCAAAAAGATACCTTTTACCATATTTCTATGAGTATAACTAGGAGAAAGTTTTCAGTGTTCCTTGGAAATTCTCTCCATTCTTGCTACTGTTTCAGATTTTTCTTATTTTTGACAGGGGATCTCGACCAAATTTCTAATTTCTGACCAATGGCCATGGCAATAGCACAACTAAATAATGGTACAATATTCACTAACTCTTTCTTCCCTAATTTAGATATTTAAACAGAGATAATAGAATTGTGGCTTCGTTTGAGAGGTTGAAGATACAAACTTGTCATTGGTTTAACCTAAAGAAAAAACAACTGGGCAATTTGTCAGCCTATATAACCTGAAATGTTAGTTTTAAGTGAACCTGAGTTTTACTTATATTATTCGCTAACATGCTTTACTCTTGAAAACACTGGCTACTATATTCTTAAGAATAATAAGCCATACATCTATAACATACTTTAGGATAAGGTTTGTAGTCTGAATAATGTTTTGGATGTGTTATGCATTTTATTTTAGTATGCCCAACCTAAGATCTGATGTTTGAGCAGATTGCAACATCTACATGGACATGACAAAACATGCAGCCTTTTACAAGTCCACTCTTCACACTCACAGAATTTCTTATTCCTGTTTTCTTCGAATAACCTGAATGTCTGTTTAGACATGCTCCTTTTGTGATTGATTTATGCCTCCATTTAATTTTTTCATGTTTATTTTATCAAAGATCTTGGTTTGACTTGGAGTTCTGGTCTTTTGCCTTTTACAACCAGTGTATGTCTGTTGTTTTTCACATGTGATATTTTTACATTAAAAAGATTACATCTTTGTATTGTAATATATAGTAGCAGACTGCTATGTTTAGTGGACAAACGAACACAGTTAAACATGTGGAACTGGTCTTGTCTATATGGAACTGATATCTATGTTTTTCATTGTTAGTTAAAATGAGGGGGCATATTTTTTTTCGCACTGATGTAATCTTTGTCAGTCCCCGCAAATTTTGCTTGGTGGGAATGGGTAGGGTAGGTCAACAGAGGGGTTGTAGGGGATTAGACAGGCAAGGAATGTGGGTGAGGCTCGTGAAGGTGCAGGTAACTTAAGAGTATAGAAGCTGAAGGGGTATAGAATGTGATTGGGTAAGATATCTTAATGGAGTGAAAGAAAACCCATGGAGTCATAACAGAGATGGATGAGCAGCACATGTAAGCAGTAGGGAAATCATTGATACTGTGTGAAGGTGATATTGCTCCAAACAGGCAGGTAGTGGATAAATATGTCCAGGAATTTTCCGGTACCATCAGGGGAGACACATGGCCCGAGAGGGGGAGTCTGACATGGTGAGCGTGCATGTGATGGTGGTAGGCACACCTATATAGAAGTGGCTATCCAAGGAGCATGATAACTTGTAAAAGCTCCTGGCCCTGCTACACCCACAACACAGGCCGCTGCTGGTAGAACAGCAAAGAATTCATTGAAGCCAGTGGCTTCCCGAATACAAGATGTCAACCAATGCCAGTCAGCACAGATCCGGCCAGCAGAGGGGGAGAAGCAACAAAATTGACGATAAACACATTTCAGGTAATTAATACTTAATCAAAAAGAAAAATATATAAATTGGAGTTTACACATTTGAAGTAATACTAATAAATGACAGAGTGCTGTGCAAATAGATGTGGAGAAAGGAACAAAACTGATTGATGCTACAGCTGAGCTAACAGACAAAGGGCCAGATACAACAGGGGAGACAGGGATTAGTGTAGAAAGGCTGCATAACTGACTGCATCATTAAGGCCAGGGAATTTAAAAATCCACAAGGTCTGGTGCTGGATGAGTAAATAATCTACGTTGCCACCATCTGGGTTGGCAGATGTGGTCCAAGACTACAATCTTGAAAAGGGACAATTTACCTCATGTTGTAAATTAGAATGTCTGGATATTTCAGACCTAAATGAATGATGCAGTATTTAGAAATCTTTAAATGGCCTGAAAGTTTTGCCTACATGAAAGGCACCGAAAGTGTAATAGATAGCGGAGATACCGCCACAGAGGCAAGCGGCATGGCGGCTATCTCCGCGTATCAGCCGGCGGCCTCTACCGCGCAGTTACATGCTGCTGCTCTGCCTGGTCCTTCTATTGCACATAGATTGAGGGCTACACGCGCGCCAGGCGACAGGACCTTTATGGGAATAGAAGGGGAGTCAGCTGATCTGCCAAGTCAGCTGACTCCAACGGTACTTTGGATTGGCTGAGTGATAGGGGCGGCGCTGCGGGGCATCTCTGTATATATAGTACTAGTCTGTCAGTTGCCCCGTGTCTGCTGTTGCGAATGCTAACGTGTTAGCGCTCATACCCCAGTCAGATCCCAAAGTGTGCTAGAACCAGCTGGAGCTGGGGATCCACACTTAGCCAGATTCTGTTGATAGCTTAAAGTACCAATTGCATTGTATTATCTGTTATGACCTTTTGCTTCCTTTGACTATTCCCCTGCTTGTTGATTCTGTACCTCTGCCCATCTGATTCCAGTTGCCGACTCTGCCTGAACAAGACACTGAATCAGCCTTCTGTCTTTGTACTTTATCTGTCCGAACGTTGCCTACTCTGCTTGTCTGACCTTCCTGTCCTCACCGGTGGGCCTAGCCACTGGTGAGGGATCTCTAGTAGCTTTCACCTGCTCCTCAGGTGTCCGCTAGCTGCAGTATAGTCTTAATCACCTGCTCCTCAGGTGAAGCTCAGCTGCAGCACTGTCTGTAACACCTGCTCCTCAGGTGTCCGCTAGCTGCAGTATAGTCTTAAATCGCCTGCTCCTCAGGTGATCATCCTTTGCAGCACTGTCTGTAACACCTGCTCCTCAGGTGTCCACTAGCTGCAGTATAGTCTTAATCGCCTGCTCCTCAGGTGATCATCCTTTGCAGCATAGTTAGTGGTTCCTGCTCCTCAGGTGTCCACTGGCTGCAGTATAGTCTTAATCGCCTGCTCCTCAGGTGATCATCCTTGCAGCACAGTCAGTGGTCCCTGCTCCTCAGGTGTCCACTGGCTGTAGTACAGTCTGAATCACCTGCTCCTCAGGTGATCATTGGCTGCAGTACTGTCTGAGTCACCCGCTCCTCGGTAGATCTCCTCTTACTCATTACTGTTGCACCAAACACTATCTCACATTGGTTGTCCTGTGTCTGGCTGTACTAGCATTATTGGTGATTCTGCAGATCACCACATAATCAGGTATAGCATCTGTATTATTGGCGATACTGCAGATCACCAATAATCAAAAAATCTGTTTTGCTGACACCAATCGTTACAGAAAGGCATTGGATCAAATATACTACGAAAAAGGGTGTTGCAATTCACAAAAGTTGACACCATTAGAGACTGAGAGGGGTATTTTACGACCTACCATCAACCACCTACAGCAGATGTTACCCCCAGAGGTGTATCTGCCCGTGAACTTGCTATGTGGTCTCCTATTAGTACCTGAAAAATAGCTGTGTACCGGAGACACCAATAGTGCATGCTCTACTCTTGACCAGCTGATTGAAAGGGTCAATTAATGGGGCCAGGACGACATTCAACTTCAGAATATGCCAATTAGCATGCAACAATTAGCAAAGTGCATGATGTTGAGTGCCAAAACAGAAAGTGAAAAGGGACTGTGGGAAACCTGATCTTGGGGGCAGCCTAAGACTGCAACAAGGTTTCATGAATCAGCTGAAAACATACACATGTTAAACATTAGAAGGACCTTAACCTTGTGCCACAAAACATTCCGCAAGAGAGCAGAACTTCTGTAAATTTGTGCAATTGTGTTGCAGATGAAAAAAATGGCTGACCAGAATGCCACATATAGTATGGTGTGAAACTTGCAGCATCAAGTAAACCATTGGTAGTTGTAAAGAAACCTTCTGATGTTAAATGCATATGTGCTAATATTTTTCAGGTGATTCTTGAGACCTTGTTGCAGCCATTAACTCCCAAATTATTATTTTTTTCATATTCTTGAGTTAAACATCTAAACTAACTGTATTTTTTGGCATATAAGATGCACTTTTTCTCCCCCAAAAATGGGGAGAAAAAGACCCTGCATCTTATATGCCAAATACAGGAATTGCCCGACGTATGAATCTCCAACCTGCCGCAATGACGAGGACTCCCTGTATTATCCTCCTATATTTTAACCATGTGTCCTCCTCTGCCCCTGTGTATAACTATCAGAAAAGTCAACTTGGTGAAGTGATCAGCAGAAGCTAGCACTAGAGGTGCAGTAAAGGAGAAGTCTGTGATCGCCGCTGGAGCTGTGGATTAGGTGAGCCAAGCTGCCGCTTCTGATAGTTATACATGGGACAGAGGAGGACACATAGGGGAGTGGAGGATAAACGGAGGGGGAAGAAAAAGTGCAAATGGGGGCAGGGGAGGACAAACAGGGGACACACTGGGGACAGAAGGGGAAACCAGGGTGACAAAAGGGACACATAAGGGGCAGAAGGTGAATCAGGAGGACACATGGGGGACACAGGAGGACACAATTATTGGGGGAGAAAATCTACAAGATGCTTCTGGACCATAAACACACCAGGTTTAGTATAATTTTCCCTGTTTTATGCCCTCTAGACCCAGATGCATTGTATAGTCTGGAGTGTCTTATATGCCAAAATGGAAAAGGGAAAGCCTGCACAGACCAATAATAATGATTACTGACTTCTTTTCTTAACATTCATTCATACTAAATCCAAGTTTGATTCTATTGCAAACCAATTACTCTGCTTTGATTCTGTTTCCAGGGTTACAGGTGACATGGTGCACAGTATGGTATGTTAAACTGCTGATGATCATTACTTTGCTCTGCCAAAAAATTTGCACCTGATATTCAAGGTGTGATATCACAAAGTCATTTCTAATTGATCCTGAATATCAAAGTCAGCTCCCATTGCAGAGATAGAATGTGTTACAAGCACATAAAGATTAATTATATCTCCAGGATCACAGCTCGCTTTTTTTCTGTGTTTGAAAATGATGAGGTATATTGGGAAAAGTCTTTGAATTGACTGCAAAACTTTATGTAGATAAGTGGACCTACATTATAAGCAGCTAAATTATGATGCAAATTACCTGCAATGATTAATTTAGAGTCATTAATTCTTAATTAATGTTTGTGTAATCAGACATGAAAATACACCCCATTTATCTATGGCGTTTCTTCTTACTTGTTTATTGTAAGTAATTAGATAATTGGCCTTATACAGAAGGGAGCATTTTCATGTTTATTCACAATGCTTCTTCTTTTTTTTTATTTACTGGATTTAGTACTAAAATATATATAAATATATATATTTAAATATTACAAATAAAATGTGATATTTGCTATTTATATCTCCTGCCTTTAGACTAATGAGCTTTGGAAATACAAAAACCTTCTTTCGTTACTGATGTGCAGTTAAGATCTGTCCATAGTGCATTATAAGCCTTAATTACCAGTCTCTAATTCAGAAGACTTGGTACCTGCAATGATAGAGACCCATTCCCATCAAGCAACTGGTATTGTAGAGATACTTGAACAGATGTGCCAAAATGGTATAAAACCATCTAAAAACAATTTAAAAGAGGGAAGTTGTGGTGGACTTACCTCCCTCGAAGACAAACAGACACAAATCTGTTATTTTTATATAAAAAAACAACAACATTTATTAGATGCTCCACTTTGCAAAACTTTACAAAGTGCAGCATCTAATAAACATTTTTTTATATATAAAAATAACGGATTACTTCCCTCTTTTCAATGGTTTTTAAGCAGTTTTATTCGATTTTGGCGCCTCTGTTCAACTACATTGTCTAGTCCACCCATGGGGGGTGGGGGGTGTTATCCCTTTCCTATCTACAGAGAGCGACTTCTTAAGTGGTAACCCATTCTTGTGAGTATAATTACCTTGTGTTGTCTACCACATATTGTGAAGTACAAATATACTACACTATATTGGGCTCTCGGTCTCCCCTTCTTTTATTTTTCATAAAAGTATTGTTTAAAAGTAAATAAATTTGTCAGTCTCCATATCCCTCCCACTTCAGGTTCCCTTTAAACACAAGTGAGCAGGGGATCGTGTTTTAGATAAGCAGCTAGGCAGGGAAATAAATGGAACCCCCAGCATGCAACTGGTTGGCACTGATTACTAAAGGGCCAGTACTCCTTAAGTATGTGATAACTACAAATCATAACAGCAGAAAAAGTTTTGAATGCAGGATTAGCATCTTTATCACTTAATACACTCAGACCAGTTGCTGTTGAAATTTGATTTTTATGGTGACAATCCCGCTTTAACAGTAACTTCTAACATTAAGCGTTGGTAATAGTACATCATTACACAATTAAATTAAGAAATAAATAGCAGGAAAAAATAAATTTGCTAGAGGGCCAATTAGATGTGGGGAAACGGCATATCGAAACAGTATTCCTTGATTGGCTATTTTTGTGACCCTAGTACTGACAGAATGGGTGGTAGAACCTAGAAAAAATTAATGTAACTGCACTTTTTTATTTAAAAATGCAGATTCACTAATTACCCCTTCCCTCCCTACAATATATCTTTACATCCCTGTTTTACATTTCTTGTCCCATTATATTCAAATTTTACAACAAGCACTGTACAAATTTTTGTTATCTGTATTGCTTTTCTTCATGTAAACAGTTTGTACTGCTTGCATTTTATGTTATTCAATTGTACATTACCACACAGAGACACTACTTTATATACTGTTAAAATAAGTACAGCAAAGTACAGTAAAAATAATTACAATAATAATGTTTCTTAAGGGGCCTCTTGAGGTTGCATTTAAAGCTTGCAAGTAGTAAACTGTGCAAAGCAGTAATTAATCCAGTCAAAGGTGCAAGGTTTGGTTAAATATATACATATGAAATAAATGTTGTTAGTTATTCTCACTGATAAGGTTCCATTATAACAAAGATACGGTAAAGCACAATGAAAAGTATAACAATTCAGCAAAATGTATAATCTGTATATATTATGAGTGCATAAAGATGTCTACAGTGATAAATTAAGTTAAAGAATTGGCTTTTTAGAACTGTGTATAATGCTACAGGTAGTGCCCACAATGTGACAAGATGATGGGAGGATCTACCGCAGTGTTTATGCAATCAACGGGGAAATGCCAGTACCCTCAGTAAAACAACCGCTTCCATTCATGTGAATGGAAGTAGCGGTTTATCCCTTTTAAGGCCCAAAACTGGCCTCTATGAAGCCGGAACTTAAGCTCAATACTCACCTCACAACGAAGGTAGATGGAACACTGTGACATCCATCCCATAACAACCTGCGCTCCTCCGTCCCATCCTGCCAGCGGGTATGTGCGACATCACACAACATCACACGACGGATGCGAAAGAGACTTCAAGCAATTGTGGTGCGTGGGAGTGGTCAGGGATCTTAAAGATCCAACTCGCCATGATGGTTGTTATGGTAGCGCGACGGAAAATGACATTAGCGTGATCGTCCGCCTGTACCCACGTCATTAGATCACGGAAACAACCACGTGTCACTCAAAAAATCACCGGTCGTCAGGAAAATCATTGGAAAAATCGTAAGGTTGGTACGGGCCTCTACCGCAAAACAGCTTTACCTCCTAATCCCCACTGCCTATTTGATGTTTGTGCCCAGCAGACAATAAAAGTGTGGTGGTTTGTTTTAATCATGCAGTGCCTCGTTCTATCTCCACTTCATTACTACAAGTATCCAGGTGTTGCTTCTTTCCTTTTTTATATCATTCTGTACATACATACAACACTGTTTTACAGACAAAATGGTTACTGTTATTTTATCTGCATACAGATGGTCAATGAGGTGCTAATAATTCCAACCTGCTATGTATGCAGCTTGGAATTGTACGAATAAAAATCAGCAGGAAGAGTTGGCCCAGTTCCAACCTACATGCAATTTGCATGCAAGTCTGAATTATCGATCTTCTCTAGTCTGACACAAATGAATAGAGTGTAATAAAGGTTGGAACAGAGGTGCCGAAGACAGGATAAAATAATTAAAAACCCTTTTAAAAAGGAGGTAGTAGTGGACGTATCTCCCTAGAAAATGGAGACCGAATCTGTTGATTGATAGTCAACAATGAAATGTATTTGTACACTCCACAATGCAGCACGTTTGGCAGCATAAAACCTACTTCATGAATAATGGGAGCAATAACTAGTACAGGTCAGTGTATCAGCCAAATGCCTCTGGCAGAGAGAGGCACTGTGGTGTGAAAATAAATGTCATTGTTGACTATTGTTCAACCGATTTGTTGTCCACTTTCTGTGGAAGTAAGTCAACCATTACCTCCTTTTTTAAACATGATTTTATTATTTTATCCTGTTTATGGCGCCTCTGTTCCAACCTTCATTACATTCTCAAGTCCACCCTTGGTGGAGGGGCGCTACTCCTTGTTTCCTCTCTACAGAGAATAACTTCTTAACCTGAGTGGGGTCAGGTCCTTATGGTCCTCACCTGCCTACACAGTGGTTGCCTTTGTGATAACCCACACTTGTGAGTATAACTTGATATGCTATTGATTCTCCGACTTTCGGTTTACTACATACTGCACTATATTGAGCTCAGTTTCCCCTTTTGTCTTTCTCATACAAATGAAAAGAGAAACAGTTCACAAATACTGTTGCACTGTCATCCTGGTCTTGCTTCAGCAGATTAACAATTGGCAATAAGAGCAAATGCCAAAAACGTTTGCCCAAAACAAACTGTTTTTTACTAACCTTTTGAACGCAGACGTTCTGGGATCTGCATCGGTCAATAAACAGCAATGAAGGTCAAATTGGATAGAAGAGTCTTCATATGAATGACCACTGTTGCCTGCTCAGCCAATCATATCTTGTTCTGCCAAATAATACCCAATCCCGGAGAAAAAAAATAAATTGCTTTAGATTGTTTATTTAAAGTAGAAAGCTTTATGTAAATATTGCTTTATTATGCAAAAGCGCCTGGATAGCTTAATGTAATTCATCAGAGAGAACTAATACACTTTATAACACAACATCAGAACAAATGTCTACAGCTGCTGAAGTATTTGCACAAGTTTGAAAGGCTGCAATGCACTAGGTGTCCAAATTGTCTTAATTCAGAGAATGACTGTTAACAGAGTCTGATTAGCTCCGTTTACCACTAATTAATTACCTTTACCTAATTAGACACCCTGTTTCCAGCAGACATGGAGTCAAGTAGACTAGATTATTAGTGTAGTCATTGTCTTTACAAAATCTTGAAATTAATGAAACGTGCAAAAGAATCTGCAGTTTTAATTGCGCAGGTGTTGCCTTATGGCAAAGCTTTATCATCTGATTACACCAAGGGATTATTAGTGAGTTTTATATAGAGGATGAGCCTGTGAAATGTACCTTAGCAACAGCTCATTAGTTTAGGGTTGTTACTGTATTATTTATTACATTCAGCTTTCCCCATTATCCAGATTGATTCATGGCCTTATATATTTGCATGCTTTCTTTGTAAAAGCAAGTAAAAAAAAAAAACACAGGAAAAACAAATTTGCTGTCTCTACTCCAGAACAACAATAATATAATGTAATTCTCACTGTTTACATGTAATTATTTTAACAAAAAAAAGATACCTTTGTTATATATTTATACTCTCTCTTATTGAATAATTTAAACATTTTTTGTACATTTAATACAATGGTGCCAAATAGTTCAAAGTTATGTTAATATTGATCAGCAAATTAAATATAAACAAGAAAATAAATTTGTTTGCCCTTGTCACAGTTAAGATACCCATAGACGTCAGATAAAAGTCAGCTAGTACAGATTGGGAAATTAACCTTGGGGTTCAAGTGATGACTGCAAGATAAAGGGCATAGTGGACATGTTACAAGGTCCATTTATAGCACAAGGTTACAAGGTCCACTCTTGTTTCCCTTGACACCAGCATCAGCAGGAATACATACTGCTCACTTACCACTGCTCTTCCTCTTTATTCAATTGGTCATGTACTTTAGCCATGTCATCCTTTGTGACATCCAGATGATCCCTGAATTTTTAACTGTCCTGTGAGAAGCTTTAGTAGACGTAAGTCAAACTCAACAGGACTCTCCAACAGTAATCCCGGAAGATTTCTCATATGAGTGTAAGCAATATTAGGGCTAGGCTAGGGTTAGGTTTGGATAAGGAAGGATATAGTTAGATGAGAAAGGAAGGTTAGTGTTAGTCAATAAGGAGTAGATTTAAGTAAAAATGTTGATAGTTGGTTAGTGTTGGGCATCAAGAAGTGTTAAAATGATGGGTTGATAAAGAGGGTTAGGGGATAGAGTAGTGGGAAGTTGTGAAGGAAAGAGAGGGTCACTGCACTCAACCAAACATAATCTTTTGCCAAAATATTAAGTACCTGATTCATGCACGAGTAGTCATTATTGCCAATAAGGTACTCATATATAGAAATACAGCTACAATGGGTTTCACTCTTTAGCTACATGTACATGATATTGGCTGAGAATCTATTTGGTGTTCCATGCGGTTGCTTAACCACTTCAGCCCTCAAGTCGTTTACACTTTATGTATCCGAGCACTGTTCACCTCCCATTCATTAGCCTATAACTTTATCACTACTTATCACAATGAACTGATCTATAGCTTGTTTTTTCCGCCACCAATTAGGCTTTGTTTGGGTGGTACATTTTGCTAAGAGCTACCTTACTGTAAATACATTTTAACAGTAAGAATAAGAAAAAAATGGAAAAAAAATAATTATTTCTCAGTTTTCGGCCATTATAATTGTAAAAAAAAACATGCCTCCATAATTAAAACCCATATATTGTATTTGCCCATTTGTCCCGGTTATTACACCATTTAAATTATGTCCCTATCACAATGTATGGTGACAATATTTTATTTGGAAATAAAAGTGCATTTTTTCCGTTTTACGTCCATCACTATTTACAAGCTTATAATAAAAAAATAGAAATATTTCATCTTTACATAGATATTTAAAAAGTTTAGACCCTTAGGTAAATATTTATGTGTTTTTTTTATTGTAATGTTGTTGTTTTTTTATTATTAACCACTTTACCACCACAGGTGCGTATATCTACGCTTCTTTTAACACCCTTTGCTCACCAGGAGCGTAGATATACGCACCTCCCGCCGCTGTCCGCGCTCCCGCTCACTCGTGCGAGCGCTCCCGCGCTCGTGCATGCCGCCAGCCGCTCGCCTGGAGATCAATGAACGGGAAAAACCGTTCCCGTTCGTTGATCTCAGCCCCCCCCCAGCAATGATCGGCTGATTCTATGAGAAGCAGCGCGATCATTGTGAAAAAAAAAAGTTTCCCAACCTCGTTGAACTTCCTGTAAGTGTACTTCCTACGCTTACAGGACGCATTTACAAAAAATTACTGTGGCCATCTTGTGGCAAAATAGTAAAACTACATCCAAAACATTTTTCATAAACAAATACATACTTTTACACTATAAATTAACTCATTACCTCCCACACTCCCCAATTTATTTATTTTTTTGTAATAAAAAGAAGAAAAAAATACAATAAAACAAAAACATAAATAGTTACCTTAGGGACTGAACTCTTTAAATATTTATGTCAAGAGGGTACAACACTGTTACTTTATAAACTATGGGCTTGTAATTAGGGATGGATGCAAAACTGAAAAAAAATGCACCTTTATTTCCAAATAAAATATTGGCGCCAAACATTGTGATAGGGACATAATTTAAATGGTGTAATAACCGGGACAAATGGGCAAATACATTTCATGGATTTTAATTACAGTAACATGCATTATTTAAAAACTATAATGGCCACAAACTTAAAAATAATGATTTTTTTCCCCACATTTTTCCTATTTTCCCATTAAAACACATTAAGAATAAAATAATTCTTGGAATAATGTCCCACCCAAAAAAAGCCTAATTGGTGGCGAAAAAAACAAGATATAGTTCATTTCATTGTGATAAGTAATAATAAAGTTATAGACGAATTAATGGAAGGAGCGCTGAAAGGTGAAAATTGCTCTGGTGCTCAAGGGGTAAAACTGCTCAGTGGTGAAGTGATTAAACATTTTATTTGGGTATTTTTGGGAGGGTGGGATGTAAATAGTAATTTTTTAATGTAAATATATATATATATTTTTTTAATGTAGATGTAGTTTTACTTTTTGGCCACAAGATGGCAACCTTAGGTTTGTTTACATGATGTCACTCTTAGCGTAACATGTACGCTTAAAGGGACGTAGGGGGACATAGGAGGCAGAAAAAGCAAGACTTCCGAGAGAAGCTGTCGCTTTTTCTGCGGGGGAGAGGAATCAGTGATTGGGCACCATGGCCCGTTTCATTGATTCCTGGGCTAGCAATCCGCGGCTGTAGGCGCGTGTGCGCGCGATCGGCCGCAGGAGCGCACATGGCCTTCTGGACGTAGCGCTACGTCCAGGAGGACAAAGTGGTTAAAGATCCAATGTAAAAATCATAAGTCCATCCTTTTTTGCAAAAAGAGATATTATTTTATTACAAAACATCCAAGACAAAATATATTTGATGTGTAGATAAGATAAAGAAGTACTCCAACATTTTGATAATTAGTGCAATGGCCTTCATCAGCCCTTTAACAAGCACAGACTTTGTAATACATAAGGGGGAACCAAGAATAGTTACTCATCCCAGACGGATAAGTCCATCAAAGCAGATATAGAAAAAGCTGAGACAACCTCATAGCAAGAAAACAACAATGCACCAGAAGCCAGGACATGGACTCGTGCCAATGTAATAATTATCAAAATATTGGAACAATTCTTGATCTTATCTGCACACCAAAGCTATTTGTAAGTACTATCTTGAATGTTTTATAATAAAATGATTACACTTTTTGAATAAAAGCATGGACTTTAGATTTTTTTTCTTTTGGGTAGGAATGTTCGTTTGGATTCCACGGAACTGATATTTCTGCATTTCGGCATTTCCAATTAGAAAAATAAGAATCAAAAATTTGATTTCTGCTGCATTACCGCAACTCTGTAATTTTAGCCCAATCACAGAAGTCAGACACATTGGACCAATCAGAGAATGCAGACATTTTTCTGTAATTACCAGGGTAATTTTAGACCAATCACAAGACTGGAATACCGCCGATTATTCCATAACTGAAGGTGTGAAAAACTTTTTCTCATGCCATCACTACAGTGTCACAGAACTAATTGATGCACACATTACTTTATTTAGCTGTAACAAACACCTACACCATCAGGCATGTCATTTGAAAATGTAACACTACCATCATTGAGTCCCATGCTCCTATTTTATATGGTCAGCCCTAAGAATAAATCCAAAGGTTGTATTTTCAGTCTTCTAACTTGAATAAACTCCAGATTTTCTTCTTGTTTCTCAATCATTCTTAACACTCTGTGGGCCATATGTAATTCACTTTTTCACCTGCGTTTTCTCCTAGGTGATACTTTCACAATTTGTAAATAAAATGCATTTTAAATCACCAGCAAGCAAAAAAATACTCAAAATAATTTTGATAGTAGTTTTTCAACTACTTTTTGGTACTTTTTCAATTGCAAAATGCTGACAAGTTATTTTAAATACTAGATCAAAAAGTATCTCCTAGGAGAAAACTCAGGTGAAAAAGTGAATTGCATATGGGCCTGTAACTCTATTTTTTGTGAAAACATATATAGCCACCAACATGCTAGAAGATAGCCAGAATAATTTTGACAGTACTTTTTCCCCTAACTTTTTTCTGTACTTTTTCAGCTGCAGACTTCTGAAAAGTTATTTTAAACAGAAGATGAAAATTATATAGAAAGGCTTTTGGATCGTCCCATAGAATTACAGTAGACATACACAGAGTTAAAATGTAAATATTCACCTTTGTAGGATAATTTTCTGCTGCTGTCAATAGCAGTCTGAACATCATCTCACAAAAGTAGAAGTTGTCTTCTATTATGTCTCTCAATATTCTTAAAAGAACTATCTGCTGTCTGTGTTTTGCAGATAAGTCATTTATCATTTATTATTGAGAAAAGCAGACACGTTGGGAGGTTGCTATTCAGACTCATAAGCGCTGCACGGATTTACCATATCATGCTGTCGTCACTATTTGCTATGATTAGAAAAAAATATATTGGTACATAGGAAAAAAGTGTTTATTTTATATTCTAAATCCTAACAAAGCTACAATTCCACATCAAATTGACATAAACAATTGCCCGTATTGATGTAAACAGCGGGGATTTCTTCCCCGCGTGTTTACAATTAGCCTGCGAGCCGCGTTCGGAGGCTCGCAGGCTGTTCATGGAGACACCCTCCGTGAACTGACATGGAACGGCCGCTGGTGTAAAACCACAAACGACCAGCCGCCGCCTATCGGCGTTAGGCGGTCGTTATGTGTTTAAGTTAACTCTTCAATCCTTAAAATAACTCCAGAATTCTACATAATAACTACAGAGGAGGTAACTTAATTACAGAGGAGGTAACTTAACTACAGAGGAGGAATGGAGGGATAAGATAACTCTTTCACTGTGTGGATGTAAGTTTTCTCTTGCCTTATTATCTCCAGCGTGATCTTAGTGAATTGAGGCCAATATACTTTGGACAGTACTGGGAAAGATGTTGGTGCTATATAAATACTAAATAATAATAAATAGTAATGCACAGTTTCCATACAACTGAGTCCTGTAAACACCCTATAATCAAGGAATGCTCGGTCAGCTTTCTGTTTTTATAGAGGCTAATGAAGGATTCTCTGTCTTTTTGTCCCACCACACCACTAACCCTTAAAACTGACCATACACCATATAATCTTGATTGTGGAATGTTGTCCAATCTCACCAGTTTGATGTAATATGAGGGCTTACCCAAACTGTTTAAAGTATCTACAGTCGACAGTATAAGTTGACCCTTATATTACATAGATGTGTATAGGTTGGAAGCAGTTGAACAATTAAGATTGCAAGACGTATAGTCACTTTATTTAGCACTGCTAGAATAGAATAGTTTAAATCCGATAATATTTAGTAATTCTAGGTCCCTGTATAACATTTCTTATTCTAAATCCTGGAATCACTTATCAGTGTATTTTCCTCTTTAAGAATCAACATAATTTCTGATTTATTGAAGAGAAGAAAGTCAAATTCGGTAGCACTACACAGTGATCGTGTCCAGGGGTCATGTCATATTGGACGTAGTGGTACCCTATAATTGACAAGAGTGCCCTGTCTATGATGGTTATAAATACAGCTGCCTCACAGCAAAGTGTCCTTGGAAATTATTTTCAAATGTTGGCAATTACTTATTAGTGTAGACAAAAATGATCATCGGTTTAAAAACTATACAGATATGTCAGGATATGGCTAAAGTGAAAAGTATAAATTTATTTCTTTACACTTCAGTAAATGCCCAAATTCTTCTTGACAAACACGGTGCTGGATTGATCTTATGCTCCATGATAGCTTGGAAGGAAAATATCATTGCAGCAATAAGCATCATTGCCTTATGGCGCCACCAAGTCCACAGCTAAACAAGAAAACAGGCTCTTGATTTTTTTAAACATTTATTTAAGTTTTGGAAAAACACAATGAAAATAATGGGATCTGCTTGTAGTATTCGGGGTAATGACTCCTAATTTACGTCAAGTCATAATTACGAGCCGTAATTACACACTACGACATCGTAGTCGTAGTTCATAATTCCCAGCAATTGTGAATTATGACTACAAGTGCATTCGGAATTACATTTGTAATTACGGAAACAAGTTGCAATAATGATTACGAGTACGTTATGGAAGTGCATTTTTTTATTTTTGGACCGATCAGAATGTCCCTAGCAACCAATAGGAATAAGCTGAGCCCCGGACCCACCTCTTTCTATATAAGGCAGATGCCATTTTGGATTAACTCCTTGCCGTTACTCAGTACTGTGTGGAGAGGTTGTATTGGAGAGAACAGTGCTGTGTATTTGCAATTTAGGATTGATTTGTGTTATTTTGAGACTAATTGTCCCTGCAATTGTTAGCTTTGGGATTCGGTGAGAGTTAGCTAACTTACTGTTTGCTTTGTGATTCAGTTAGTGAAGTGATAGTGTTAGTATGTAGTCAGTGATAGTTTAGAGAAAGGGATTTTGGTATCAGTTGAAAAGGGTGCCTGAGCCATCTGTGTAAAAAGGGCACTGCCATAGACGTCAATGTTATTTGCTGCAAATCTCAGCTATGATGGTGATTAAAGTGAACCTTAAGTCAGAAAAAAAAATGAGTTTTACTCGCCTGGGGCTTCTACCAGCCCCCTGTAGCAGTCCTGTGCCCTCGCAGCCACTCACTAATCCTCTGGTCTCCTGCTGCCAGCTAGTTTCATTTTTGCCAACAGGCCCGACAGGACTGGCCACGTGTAGCTTTTTCCATATTCCCGACTGCAATTAGCGCTATTGCGGGCCGCAACGTGTACAAAAATATGCGTTGCCGCATTACAAATGCATAGATATGCGGCAACGCATATTTTTATACGCGTTGCGGCCCGCAATAGCGCTTCACATAAAACATGAAAACATGAAAAAAAGCCTTTGTATTGCTATTTGCTAATAATTACTGGAAATATATGTGGCATTTAGAATTTCAGTTAACTTTTATAGTTGTCCTTTAAGTAATTAGAAGACTTATTTGGTTGAGTTTTAGTGCATTTGATTAGTTGAGGTAATAATTATTATCTTATTATTATTTATTGTATTTATAAAGCGCCAACATATTATGATTTGTAGGTAAGGCACAAAATCTTAAACTGATCCTGCATTAGATAGGGAGCCAGTGTAGGGCTTTGCAGAAGGGAAAGTGGAAGCAGAGCGGTGGGAAAAATGGATGAGTATAGCAAATAGTTTAGTAGTAGAGGTAAAAGTTTAGCAGTATGGTTCAATCCGCACTTACATATCACTGCTTCTATCTGAAATCAACTTAGTTTGCACCTTTTAAATCACTACACATTTCATTTACACACATTCACTGTTGATTAAAAGCTTTTGTATAATTTACAATGTCTGGCAGGGGGAGAGGCAGGAGGGGCAGAATTGTTGCCTCCCTGGCTAGTCCACCGCCAGCCACTGTGTAAAGAGCTGAGAAGAGAGGCTAAAGGCACCTTGGCCTATTTTGCCCCTCTCCCTCCCCGTTGTTGAGCCATTGAGGAGGGCCATGCCTGCCTGATTTTTCATCACACACATGCTAACCATCGGGGTGTCTGGGTTGAAAACTGTACTATGCGAGTTGTGGTGAGGGCCCAACTGCCTCTTCACAACTGCTGCCTAGAACTGGCTGCTGCCACAGGTTTCTGCCTGCCCACCTGATCCGCCACCACACATTTGCTAACCTTCTGCCATTGGGGAGGTCCATGTTGAAAACTGTGATGTCCAGGGCCCAACTGCGGCTTCCCAACCCTGGAACCTATTACTGCCACAGGTGTCTGCCTGTCTCATCTGTCACCACACATTTGCCAACTGATTTATAACCAACTTACCACACAAGCTAACCTGCTGCCATTGGGGTGTCTGGGTTAAAAACTGTGCTATCCGAGCTGTGGCGAGGGTCCAACTGCAGCTTCATGACCGCTACCTGGAACCTGCTGCTGCCACAGGTGTCTGCCTGTCTGATCTGTCACCACACATTTACTAGCCTGCTGCCATCGAGGTTGTGTGGGTTAAAAACTGTGATTTCCAAGTCGTGGCGAGGGTCCACTGCTTATATCTGGGGTTCTCAGGGAGTATGAAGGGCACACTCCTTGTAACCCCATTCTTTACAAACATTGAAAAGGCTATTAGTGCTGCTGTTGCTGCTGTCATAATGTTATTTAATTAATGCTGTTGTCCCACCTCCAGGTTCCATGGCCTATTCTGCTAACCTGCTGCCATCAGGGTTGAAAGCTGTGATGTCCAAGTTGTGGCAAGAGCCCAGCTGCGGCTTCCCGACTGCTGCCTGGTACCTAATGCTGCCACAAGTGTCTGCCTGCCTGATCCGTCACCACACATTTGCTAACTTGCTGCTATCAGGGTGTCTGGGTTGAAAATTGTGCTATCTGAGTTGTGGCAAGAGTCCAACTGCAGTTTCATGTCTACTGCCTGGAACCTGTTGCCACGACCTTTCACCACACATTTACTAACCTGCTGCCATCAGGGGTGTCTTGGTTGAAAACTGTGATATCTGAGTTGTGGAGAGGGCTGAAATACAGCTTCATGATCGCTGCCTGGAACCTGATGCTGCCACAGGTGTCTGTCTGCCAGATCTGTCACCACACATTTGCTAACCTGCTGCCTTTGGAGGTGTCTGGGTTGAAAACAGTGATGTCCAAGTTGCGGCAAGGACCCACTGCTTACATAATGTTATTTAATTAATGCTGTGGTCCCATAGCCAGGTTCCAAGACCTATTCTGCTACCACCAACTACTGCTGCTGCTGTTATAATTGTATTTAATTGATGCTGTGCTTTTACCACCAGGTTCCACAATCTATTGTCCTACCACCAACTCCTCCTGTTGCTGCTGTCATTGTATAATTTAATTAATGTTGTTGTCCCACCAACAGTTTCCACAGCCTATTCTGCTATCACCAACTCCTCTTGCTGCAGTCATAATGTAATTCAAATAATGCTGTTGTCCCACCACCAGGCTCTACTGCCTATACTGCTTTCACCATATTTTCCTGCTGCAGCAGTCACAATTTAATTTAATTAATGCTGTGGTCCCACTGCCAGGTTTCATAGCCTATTCTGCTACCACCAACTCCTCCAGCTGCTGCTGCTGTCCTGACAAAATTACATGCCAACGAGAAGAAGAAGAGTTTGCTGCAACCAAGAAATGGGTGTGCTCCTGCCAACATTACATACCAAAGAGAAAAAGAAGAAGATGAAGAGTTTGTTGAGATCAAGAAGAAAGGGCACGTCTGCCAATGTTACATGCCAAATAGAAGAAGAAGAGTTAGTCATGATCAAGAAATGAGTGCAGTCCTGCCAACATTACACTAATTCCTGATCGAGAAGCAGGTGTTACATGCCAAAGAGAAGAAGTAGAGTTTTTCATGATTAAGAAGTCACTCTGCACCTGCCAAGTGCCAGTGTTATATGTCAAAGAGAAGAAAAAGAAGAGTTTGCCATGCTCAAGAAGTGGGTGCACTCCTGCTAATGTTACATGCCAAAGAGAAGAAGAAGAATTTGTTGTGATCGAGAAGCGGATGTAGTCCTACCAACGTTACATGATAAAGAGTAGAAGAAGAGTTTATTGTGATTAAGAAGCAGGTGTGCTCCTGCCACCGTTCAATTCAATTCAAGCACATAATTGTTATTGTGTAATATGTATATGCATCACGGTGCATATAAGGAACATAGTGATAGTAAAAAAAGTAGACATTAAGGAATTATACAAGTATGCCAGGTATTGGTCTTCCCTCTTCTGACATTAAAAAACAGATATACTGGTCCATCATGAATGTTGAGTAGAAATGGCCCAAACGGTTCGCCGCTGAATGGTTCCCGACGAACTTCCGGGGGTTCGCGATCCCGGAGAACCGCGAACTTTACCGGAAGTTCGCTTCGCCCCCATAATGCACCATTAGGGTCAACTATGACCCTCTACATTACAGTCAGCAGGCACATTGTAGCCAATCAGGCTACACTCCCTCCTGGAGTCACTCCCCCCCTTATAAAAGGCAGGCATCACCGGCCATTTTACTCATTTGTGTGCCTGCAGTAAATAGAGAAGGGACAACCGCTGTTGCTGCTGCTGCAGACTCTGATAGGGAAAGATTAGTTAGGCTCTTGTAGGCTTCTTAGCTTGCTCCTTGCTGATTCTTATTGCTGAAATAGCACCCCACAACAGCTCTTTTGAGAGGTAATCTTGTTCCTGTGATCTATTTTTTTTTCTGTGTGTCCCACTGACACTTGTGTTGCATAGACAGCCCTGATAATTCATACAGTGTGTGTGCCACTGCCAGGCCCAGCACATTTAGTGACACCTGCGTGTGTGACAGGTGCACATTGTAATACTCATTACTGCATATACCTACCTACCTACGCGAGTTGAGCGCACGCAGTGTCACTGTGCCTGTCCACAACATGTCTGTGTGTGACAGGTGCACATTGTAATACCCATCACTGCATATACCTACCTGCCTGTTGTTCACAGTGCCCCCACCTACCTACGTGAGTTGAGCGCCGCAGTGTCACTGTGCCTGTCCGCTACCTGTCTTTGTGTGACAGGTGCACATTGTAATACCCATTACTGCATATACCTACCTACCTGTTGTTCACAGTGCACCCACTTGCCTACGTGAGTTGAGTGCACGCAGTGTCACTGTGCCTGTCCACTACCTGTCTGTGTGTGACAGGTGCACATTGTAAAACCCATTATTGCATATATCTACCTGTTGTTCACAGTGCACCCACCTACCTACGTGAGCTGAGTGCACGCAGTGTCACTGTGCCTGTCCGGTACCTGTCTGTCTGTGTGTGACAGGTGCACAATTTTAATACCCATCACTGCATATACCTACCTGTTGTGTTCAGTGCACCCACCTACCTACGTGAGTGCACGCAGTGTGATATACCACTCCGTGCATACCTGTTAACTGCACCTGTGTGACTGCACATTGTATTAGTCAAGTCAGTGCATACCTTTCACTTCACCCCCCCCCCCCAATATGGACACAACGGACAAAACAGGTAGAGGCAGAGGTAGAGGCAGACCCAGAGGAAGGCCACCCGGCAGGTCTGTGCGAGGTCGTGTTGCTGTGATTTCATGCGGCCCTGGCTCAAAGTACAGTGCTCAGAAAAAGGCACGTCCCATCAACTCCCAAGATTGTCAGGATGTGGTTGACTATTTAACACAAAACACCTCATCTTCCGCAGCCATCAGCGCTACTACAAGCACCACATCCACTGCATTTGACACTTCGCAGGAGTTAATTGGTGGGGAATTAACTGATTCACAGCCAGTATTGTTACAACCAGATGAAGGCGCTAAGCAAGTTACACCACCTCATATGTTTGAGTTAGGCGGCGACACTATGGACGTAATGTGTGAGGAGGAGGATGATGAAGTACCTGCTGTTGGTGCATTTTTGGAGGTGTCTGAGACAAGCGAAGCTGGGCAGGATGATTATGATGATTATGATGATACAGATCCCACATGGGTTCCTAAGAGACAAGATGACCAAAGGGACAGTTCAGAGGGGGAGTCAGAGAGGAGTAGGAGGAGACGAGTTCCTGAAAGAAGCCGGGGGAGCTTGTCATCAGAAACAGCTGGTGGCAGTGTCTGGCGCCATGTATCGCTACCTATGTACAGCCAGCCAACATGCCCTTCAACATCAGCTGCTGATGCCACCATAGTGCCATCACCCCAGGGGGCTCAGCGGTTTGGACATTTTTTAATGTGTCTGCCTCAGATCGGAGCAATGCCATCTGTTCTCTCTGCCTCCAAAAATTGAGCCGTGGAAAGGCCAACACTCACACAGAGACAAGTGCCTTACGAAGGCACATGGAGAAAAGGCACAAACTGCAATGGGAAGAGCACCTGAGCAAAAGCAGCACACAAAAGAAAAGCCACCCTCCTTCTCCTTTTCCTCCTTCAGGTGCAGCATCTTCAGCCGCTTTCTCCCTTGCACCTTCACAGCCACCCTCCTCCACTCCGCCTCTGCCCTTGAGCGGTTCCTGCTCCTCTGCCCACAGCAGCTAGGTGTACATGAAGGAAATCTTTGAGCGGAAGAAGCCAATTTCTGCTAGTCACCCCTTGCCCGGCGTCTGACAGCTGGCGTGGCAGAACTGTTAGCTCGCCAGCTGTTACCATACCAGCTGGTGGACTCTGAGGCCTTCCGTAAATTTGTGGCCTTTGGGACACCGCAGTGGAAGATGCCAGGCTGCAATTATTTCTCTAAAAAAAATGGAGTTGAGAGGCAAGTGGTGTCATCTCTGGCATACAGCGTTGGGTCAAGGATCCACCTGACCACGGATGCCTGGTCTGCCAAGCACGGTCAGGGCAGGTACATAACTTACACAGCCCATTGGGTCAACCTGGTGACCAATGGCAAGCAGGGAGTACGTGGCTGTGCAGCGGACCAACTTGTGACACCTCCACGGCTTGCAGGCAGGCCTCCTGCCACCTCCTCTCCTCCTGCTACATCCTCTTCGCTGTCGTCCTCCTCCTCCTCCTTGGCTCAGTGGCAGTTAAACTCTACTGGTGCTGCGATCTCCTCTCCATCTACACAGCCCCAGCTCCCATGGGCCTATGCTTCATGCCAGGTACGACGGTGTCACACCATCTTAGACATGTCTTGCCTCAAAGCGGAGAGTCACACTGGACCAGCTCTCCTGGCTGCTCTTAACAAACAGGTGGATCAATGACTGACCCTGCACCATGATCATGTTCTCTCTCCTGCTAGAACAGGAGAAAGCCGTCACCCAGTACCTCTACAATTACAGTAAAAGGACACAATCTGGGGAGATGGGGATGTTCTGACCCAACAACTGGACACTGATGCAAAATGCATGCAGGCTCATGCAGCCGTTTCAGGAGGTGACCAACCTGGTGAGTCGCAGTAAAGGCACCATCAGTGACTTGATCCCGTACGCTTACTTCCTGGAGCGTGCCATGCGTACAGTGGTGGATCAAGCTGTGGAGGGGCGTGAACAGGAACAGTTACAGCAGGAATGGTTGTGGTAGCAATTTTCATCAGAATCAGATGTTTCCTCAACACCTGCGGCAGCACTGATGGAGGAGGAGGAGGAAGAGTCGTGTGGGGAAGAGGAGTCAGACTCGGATGATGAGAAATGTGTTTTTTTTTGGAGGAGGAGGCGGCGGCAGAAGAACAACTGCAGCAGGCATCGCAGGGGGCTTGTGCTGCCCGACGTTCCCGTGGTATTGTTCGTGGCTGGTAGAAGGAAGAGGACTTACCTGACATCACTGAGGAAAAGCAAGAGGAGATGGATAGTACGTCTGGATCCAACTTTGTGCAGATGGCATCTTTCATGCTGTCCAACCTGTTGAGGGATCCCCCGTATAAAAAAAACTCAAGGGGAATGAGCTGTACTGGGTGGCCACGCTACTAGACCCTCGGTATAGGCACAAAGTGGCGGACATGTTACCAACTCACCAGAAGGTAGAAAGGATGCAGCACATGCAGAACAAGCTGGCAACTATGCTTTACAATGTGTTTAAGGGTGATGTCACAGCACAATGCAATAAAGGTACCATTGCCAGTAATCCTTCTTCCATGTCCACGCAGGCAAGGACAGGACGCTCCAGCGATCTCATGGTGATGTCGGACATGCAGACATTCTTTATTACAACGCCTCGCCTTAGCGCTTCCGGATCCACCTTCCACCAACACCTGGACCGGCAGGTAGCCGACTACCTGACCTTAAGTGTGGATGTAGACACTGTGAGCAGCGATAAACCCTTGGACTACTGGGTGCGCAGGCTTGACCTGTGGCCAGAGCAGTCACAATTTGCCATACAACTTCTCTCTTGCCCTGCCTCAAGCGTTCTGTCAGAAAACACCTACTGCGCAGCTGGAGGCATTGTCACTGAGAAGAGAAGTCGCCTAAGTCACAAAAGTGTTCAGTACCTTACATTTATCAAAATGAATGAGGCATGGATCCCGGAGGGCTACTGCCCGCCCGAAGACTAAGTCAGTCCCCACCAGGGGCGTAACTATAGCCCCTGCAGCAACTGCGACTGCAGTGGGGCCCGGAGCTCATGGGGGGCCCGTCTGTGCCGGCATCTTACTAGTATAGTAGTGCCTGACTGCTGACAGCAGCGAGGGTGGATGGCAGGACAAGCCGAAAGGTGTGAGTAGTGACGCAGTGCAGAGCTGAAGTGCCGACATGTGTGGGGAATTCGTGCTGCTGCTCAACATATACCGGTGAGGAAAGGAAGGGTGAGATTACAGCCGGGCTCTGGACTTGGCATCAGCTGCACATACTGTGTGCTTATAGCAGACAGACAGAGCCACGGGAGTGCTGCAAGCAGTGAGTATGCAAATGAGTGACCCCTGCAGATCACTCTGCTCACCTCTGACCTTTCTCGACGCTATCTTCTCCTGCACTGCCGCTGTTTGCTTCACACACACCCGGCTGAAGGCAATTTAATCCAGAGTGGGTGCTCTTTCTCCTCCCCCCACCAGCAGCAAAGGGAATTTTTGAGGCATTTTTGAGGAATTTCAATGCAGTTGTACTACTTTATGGCTTCCTGCAACTTGCCTGTTAGTTTTCTGTCTCCCCATTCGCAAAGCTGATGTTTCTGCATGTTTGACTCTTGCATCTCTCACTCCCCTGACATATCTCTCTGTGTTTCTGTGTGGCTTTCTCCCTTTCCCAGTGTTTCTTTTTAGAGTGGTCCATCCCCATGGCTGTTTTCTCTGTTCTGTCAATTTCACTACTAAGGATGAGCGCTTGAATTTGGAACACTGTTCTGAATGCTTCAAATCTGAATGTTTACATATTTGGACAGCGGTGAGGGGATTTAATACACCCTTTTTGCAACCTCTGTCCCCCAGCGCTCCACGTTTAGTTCTAGGCAGCTCTTTGATTCTTCCTCCATCACTGCCAAAAGGAGGAAGTGTCAGAGAGCTGGAACGCAATGTGTAGTGCAGCAGGATGCGGCAGCACTAAGGGTGAGTTAAATTTCCCCCGCCGCTGTCCAAATATGTAAAGAATCAAAATCGAAGCATTCAGAACTCTGTTCCAAATTCAAACGCTCATCCTTATTCGCCATCCACAATGTCACTATCTCTCCCTCTCTGTCACCTCCTCTCGTCATGTGGCTTTCTATCCCTCACTGTATCACTACCCCACCTCTGTCAATCCATTCATCCCACCCCTCCGTCATGTGGCTGCCTTTTGCCCTGTACACACGATAGATAAAACACAGCTGAGGAGGTCATTAACGTTGCCATTATATTACTGCAGCTAAACCTAACCCTACTCTCACAGAGAACTCTCCCTGTCTAACCACCCTCCTCCCCCCACCTAACTGTAAAAACCCTCCTTTCTGAAGCCTAACCTTAAGGGCCTGTTCACACTGCACGCGTTTCCAGCCGCGTTTTGGAAACGCGTGCAGGTGGCCAAAACGCACGGCATCAGACATTGCATAGAGTGCAATGTCTGATGTTCACACTGCATGAGTTCCGGACCTGTGCGGTCCGGGAACGCATGCTGCACGCAGATTTTGCAAAAACGCGTGGCTGTCCCATTCACTTTTCAGTGATGGGATCAGCCACGCAACGCACACAAACGCGGATGGCCATGCGTTCGTACGCGTTGCGGTCCGCACGCGTTCTGCACGCATGGCCATCCGCATTTCTGATCTGAACGGGCCCTAACCGTCCTCCCTGCCGCAAACAACTAAAAATGTTAGTTGCTGTCATTGGTTATAGATTGTAGCCACAGTTTACATAAACCCCAAACTTCAAATAGTAGGCACCGAAATTTCTATGTATAATACTATGAGCAGTTATGGTGGCACCCAAACTTCCTGCTTCCGGAGGGGGCCCCATCCAAAAGTTTTGCAGGGGGGCCCAGACATTTCTAGTTACGCCCCTGGTCCCCACACACAGCATCTCTGCCTGCAGGCCACTTGACTGCCTTTTCCGCCACCACCGACAGGGTCCAGGGCTCCAGGCGGATTCCTGAATTTTTAAGGCCGCTGCTAGCAGCAGCCGCTATAATAATTTTTCTGGTGCGTGTACATGCCTATCTAATTTTTTGGGCTGCAGTGCAGCTGCAACAACAAAACAAAAGGCATGTACATGTGCCCATTCCCCTTCGTGATCATTACCTTGCCGCAGTGAAGGGGCTTGCGTATCACAATGAAGCAACGACCGACGGCTATAAGAGTGTCTCGGGGGGGGGCACACCCAAGATAATAAGGTCGTTGCTTCATAGTGGACAGACCAAATTTGATCAGCTGGACAGTCACTCATTGAGCTTCCACAGCACGGCGACCATATGGGCTTTAAAACCGCACGGCCTGCACTCTGGCTATGGTGCGCACCAGTCCAGCAAGGCCATCACTACACAAACAGCTGTTTGCGGTGCGTTACACAGTGAGTTTGGTGTGTCAGTGTTGTGAAGCAGTACTCTAATTACACTCCCTGATTGATCTATACACATGCAAGATGTTTTAAAGCACTTTAGGCCTGCAATTTAGCATTCAGTGTGATTTCTGCCCTTAAAACACTGCTTTGCATCACATCCAGATTTTTCACTGGGACTTTTGGTGTATATCCCACTCCGCCATGCCCCCTACAGGTGTTAGACCCCTTGAGCCATCTTTTATATCACTTTTCTGGCCAGCATACATTTTTCTAGTTTTCAAAGTTCGCCTCCCCATTGAAGTCTATTGCGGTTCGCGGAAGTTGTCGCGAACCGAACTTTCGCGGAAGTTCACGAACCCGGTTCGCGAACTGAGAATCTGAGGTTCGGGCCATCTCTAATGTTGAGATGCAGGGTGGGATGGCACACTCAATAAGAAAGAGTACATTTGTACAACAAAGACCCACCCCCACATCCCAGGGAACAACACATTTTTTATAGTTTGGGTTTTTTTTTATGTCCAGAATTTTTCTTTGCATCTTTTTACTATGAAATAGTTTTTGTGTGAAGTTTGTGCCCAATCAATGCTCCACATGTAAGGTTTTGTTACATCTGCCACTGTGCACTTCCTCGCTCAGTCCTGATCCTCCCTCAGTCCTGATGGCCAGCGTTTGTAATTCATTTTCATGAGTTACTTAAAAATTGTAAATGAAAGTTTTAAACAAAGTCTTCAAAAATATTCTTTGAATAATTGTATGCTTAAAAGTATTTCTATGTATGTACCATGTTTTATACAAATAGACAGGTCTCATTACCTAGAAATACAGGGAATGTTTGCATAACCTTAACCCACTTTTACCAAATAATAGAACTAACATGGAATTTCTAGCACAAGACTATGGAGGTATAAGCAAGACACCTATGAATATGTGATCAGTCTTCAGTAATAAAGCTGCTTTCCACATACAGTACCATTAACACCTGCACCCTATATTTGGTTAAGGTGACCTTTTGCAGCTTTTCCAGTGAGGTGGTTATTTGAAGCCTGTTTAACATTTACATTCCTGGAATTGTTCATTGCTTATGACCACAAAGCAAAGGAAAATGTACTTGTCTTATATGCCGTATTACAGTAGTTGTTGATTCTCATATAGCTGGGGTAGGTCTATAGCTCTGCCTGCTCAGTACAAACTCTGCTACTTAAAATAGTTTTATAAACATACTGACCAAAGAAGATAAAATAATAATAATCAGGTTTTTTTTAATATTTATTCAAGCACAGCATTTTTTTCACAACCACCAATATGCCTTAACTACAAAACTAAAAAAAATAACTAGTGATAGCAGTTTTGGTATTAAAAGTGGAGTTTAACTACTTGTCGCACGCCGTGCAGTATATTCACGGCCTGGAAAAAGTCGCCGGGTGCACCAGGGCCATGAATACAAGTCTGCAGCGGCGTACGACCGCCGCTCGCTCCTGCGCGCACACGCACACTGCCGTTACCGCCGGTTAGCGGGGAGATGAATGAATGGGAACACAGTTCCCATTAATAAATCTAAGTCCCCGATTCAATGAATGCTGGCGTCTATTAGACGCCTGCATTCATTGTATCTTCCTGTTGTTAAGTGCCATTCATTAACGTGCTTACCTACAGTTGTGTTCAAAATTATTCAACCCCCACTGAAATTGAGTGTTTTGGCCAGT
Source organism: Hyperolius riggenbachi (assembly GCF_040937935.1). Classification (NCBI taxonomy): domain Eukaryota; kingdom Metazoa; phylum Chordata; class Amphibia; order Anura; family Hyperoliidae; genus Hyperolius; species Hyperolius riggenbachi. Next base: position 117,174,901 of record NC_090651.1, on the reverse strand, counting down.
TTGACATTGATTTTGATCATTTCAGTCATCTTGTTTACAATTAAATCAAAGAGGCACTTGTAATTCAGACAAATATAACATAACATGTATAATGAAATAACCACAAATGTCTTTTCTGTGCTCACATCATTATCAGTTTTATTCAACCCCCAAGTGACATTCATTCTTAGCACTTAGTACAACATCCTTTTCCAGTTATAACAGCTTTTAAACGTAAAGCATAGCGTGACACAAGTGTCTTGCAGCGATCTACGGGTATCTTAGCCCATTCTTCATGGGCAAAAGCCTCCCGTTCAGTCACATTCTTAGGCTTGCGCACTGCAACTGCTTTCTTTAAGTCCCATCAGGGGTTCTCAATCGGATTTAAGTCTGGTGAATGCGATGGCCACTACAAAATATTCCAGCCTTTAATCTGCAACCATGCTCTAGTGGACTTGGAGGTATGCTTGGGATCATTGTCCTGTTGAAAGGTCCAGTGTCTCCCAAGCCTCAGGTTTGTGACGGACTGCATCACATTTTCATCCAATATCTCCTGGTACTGAAGAGAATTCATGGTACCTTGCACACGCTGAAGCTTCCCTGTACCTGCAGAAGCAAAACAGCCCCAAAGCATGATTGACCCCCCCCCCCCCCCCCCCGCCATGCTCCACAGTAGGCAAGGTGCTCTTTTCTTCATAGGACTTGTTCTTCTTCCTCCAAACATAGCGTTGATCCATGGGCCCCAACAGTTCTAATTTTGTTTCATCAGTCCACAGAACACTATCCCAAAACTTTTGTGGTTTGTCCACATGACTTTTGGCATACTGCAGTCGACTCTTCTTATTCTTTGGAGACAGCAAGGGGGTGCGCCTGGGAGTTCTGGCATAGAGGCCTTCATTACACAGTGTGCGCCGTATTGTCTGAGCTGAAACTTCAGTACCCTCACCTGACAAATCTTTTTTCAGTTCCTCAGCAGTCACGCGGGGACTTTTTTCCACTTTGCGCTTCAGGTAGCGCACAGCAGTCGAAGTCAGCATCTTCTTTCTGCCACGACCAGGTAACAGTGCCCTTTGCCTTGAATTTGCGAATGATGCTTCCTGTTGTGTCTCTTGGTATGTTTAACATCTTTGCACTCTTCTTATAGTCATTGCCCTTCCTGTGAAGAGAAATCACCTCTTCTCCTGTCTTCCTGGACCATTCTCTTGGCTTCACAATGTTTGTAAACACACCAGTAAATGTCTAGAAAGAGCTGAGTATCACAGCCATTTTAAAGCTGCCTAATTGGTGCTTATAATGCTTGATTGCTGCTCGTTAACATCCACAGGTGTTTTCAATACCTGATCGAAAACACTTGAATGAACCTCTGTTCTTAAGAGTGGTAGTCTTTACGGGGTTGAATAATTGTGTCAATGAAGAAATCACACAAAAAAAAATGTAATACTGTATTACAAAAAACAATTGATGTCATTTTAGTTGCATTTGGTTCTTTAAAAAGTCCTTGTAAGATTTAATTCTGAACACAATTACAAATGTACACTAAATTCCCTAAAATTCTTTACAGCATTGGGGGTTGAATAATTTTGAACACAACTGTATGTGAATCGGAAATGATGATTGAGAACATCTTGTGGCCAAATAGTAAATTACACCAAAATTCATTTTTATTTAATAAAAATCCCCACACTGAAGTTTATAATTAACTATTTCCCCCCCACACCCTCCCATAGCACCCAAACTTTTTTTTTGTATTGGAAAAAAAAATTACATAAAAAAATATATATAAAAATATGTAAGTAGTTACCTTAGGTACTGAACTTTTTTTTTAATATTTATGTCAAGACGGTATATTACTATTAATTTTTAATTTATGGGCTTGTAATTAGTGATGGACGCAAAACTGAAAAAATGCACCTTTATTTCCAAATAAAACATTTGCGCCATAGATTGTACTAGGCACATTTTTTAAATGTTGCAATAACCGGGACAAATGGGCAAATAAAATGTGTGACTTTTATCCACAGTAGAACGTTTTATTTTAACACTATAATGGCCAAAAACCGGAGAAATAATGCATTTTTTCAATTCTTTTCTTATTATTCATGTTAAAATGCATTTAGGATAAAATAATTCTCAGCATACTGTACCTCCCAAAGAAAGCTTAATTGGTGGTGAGAAAAACAAGATATAGATTATTTTCCTGTGATTAGTAGTAATTAAGTTATTGGAACAAAAAACGGGAGGAGTGCTGACAGGTGAAAATTGCTCTGGTCTACAAGGGGAAAAAAATCCTCAGTGGTCAAGTAGTTAAGCCAGGACACTTACTTTGAGTTTAGGGAGAGTAGAGGGTTGGGTGTTGAACTTCCGTTATGTTTTACTGTTCTCAAAATAGTTCCTCTCCCATTCTCTCTTTGTTTTTTTCATTTTCATTGGTCCAGACAGTGGACCAATGGGGAGCAGAGTTGGGAGCTTCAAAAATGCTTTGCCACCGATCCGGGATACTATAATTACAGTGCCAGGACTTGCAACAAGAGGCGGCAGATGTCCGGCGGCTGAAGGTAAATTACTTGAGGGTGTCTGGGTCAGCTGCAGGGGGCATTGGTGATGTGCAGGTGGCTTGACGGAAAGCTATGGGGGTCTCCTTATTAAAGGAAACCCCCAGATCCAGAGGCACAACACATGCGTTGGCATGTTTCTGCTCTGTCATCAGCTTTTTGCAGGTTTAAGCTAACGCTCATGTCTGACAGGAAGCATCACCACTTCCCAGAGGCATGACAACAGCAATTGGATTGGGTGTAAAGAACTCGCTGGGCTGGGAACTTGCTGGGATTATATCAACCAAACAAGGTCTTTCCTGCTGGGGGTGGGGGGGGGGGTGATTCATGTAATTGGATTAGCCAATGCTCCCATCGCCTAATTTAAGAACTCACCAGCACTTATCGTTGGTGAGTTTGGTAATAGGTTATGACCCATTATGCCATCAAAATGTTTCCACTTCAACGACACATTTGTTGCAGACACTGTGGCATAGGCCTGGAGAAGGTGGCAGCCAAAACATTTATATTTTCTACCAAAGTTTAAAATGTTTATTAATTTATTGTTACAATTAAAAAATGTTTACGTTACTTGCAGCAGGCACAGTAGCATAGGCCTGGAGAAGGTGGTAGGTGGCAGACTAAACATTTACATTGCATCCACTGTAGGAGAGGCCTGAAATATCTGGCATAGTGGCATTGAATACCAACATTTTAAATTTGTATTAATTTATTGTTACAAATGGCATCCTACTGTTACTGAGGAGGGGCAGCAATTCTTCCTGCTTGTTAGGGAGAGAGAGGACATTACCTAGGAGGCCCACAGGGATGGCTGACAGCAGGCCTTTTTTCCTCAGCCTCACATGGGCACCAACTCATCTGCCCCTCTGCCACTGACCCACTCTGAGTCCTTGCACAGAGCCAGTGATTTGTTGGACATGGCTCCAGACAGAGTTGAACAGGAATCTGCCCTTGAGGTGTGGGGCTGGGATTGGTTTCCACTGGAGAAGATGCAACCTGGTGTATCTTCAGCACAGTGACAGGCCATCATGCAAAATATCCAGTTCATCAGGCATAGGGATCATGGCATAGCAGGATACAGCAGAATACACAATAAGTGGACATACTTGCATCTTTGAAAGCAATGGAAAGGACATGAGCAACAGTTCTTATAGCAGAGTACAGTTCATCAAGATATATAGCACAGGCAATAAGAAAAGTACAATAGCAGGGTAGCAGAGCCACAGTGCCTCACAGCTAGGCAGATTCCCAAACAGTTAACATACGTTAACAGGCCATAGAAATACAGTACATACATTACTAGTTTCTGTATAAATTACTAGTTTCTGTGGTGCAAGGGTGGTATCCAGCGTCCTGGTGCGGATGTGTGGAACAAGAGCCAGCCAATCCCAGTGAGGTTCTCACTCACCAACTGTGCTGCATCCCAGTGATGGAGGAGGATGGGACCACATGGGAGGGCTAGAGTCCTCTGTCTGGCAGCGGTGGTATAGCTGCTCACTGGGCCCATGCAGGCTGTCAGCTTAAGGCGTTGCATGGGGGCTGCTCGCAGCGTGGACTGTGCCCTCCTGCAGCTGCAGCTGGATGCTGATAAAGGCCGAGGGAACAATGGTAAAAGGGAGACACCGAGAGCCCAATATAGTGCAGAATGTATAGGATACCGTGTAAATGATAAACAGTGAGATATATATATACTCACAAACAAGGGTTACCACTCAGGCAACCACTGTAAATGCAGGTGAGGAGATTAGACCTGTCCTCACTCAGGATTAAGATGTCGCTCTCTGTAGATCAGAAAGGTAGGGGTAGGTCACCCCTCCACTAGGGGTGGACACAGTGTATTTGCTAGAGAACAGAGGCGCCAACAGGATAAAAAGTGATAAAAACTTTACAATTGCTAGGTAGGCAGTGGTGGACTTACCTCCGGAAAGCAGACATGAACAACTGTCTGATTCAAACAATTTAATTTATTAAGAGTACCCCAAGAAATGCCAGAGGGGACAATGGTGGCAGTGGAGATGCTCATACGATGCTGCGGAGTAGCGCAGTGAGCGGCTGCTGCAGTAGCTAGAGGTCCGTCTTCAGGCTCGTACTGACCCACCGAACTGCCGATGAAAAGATCGGTGGGCAACGCCTCCTGGGGGCCCCAGAGCAGGCACAGCGCAGGAAGGGGGGAAATTGGGCACACAGAGCGGCAGGGAGGGAGGAAGCTTCCCCCCCTCCCTCACCTAGGGGCCCCCCTTCCGCGCTCCCCCTTCCGCACTCCCCCTCCCTCCAAAATTGCAGCCAGCGGCAGCAAGCGAGGAATAGCTTTATCGGCATGATGAGATGAGATCCATCGCTCTGTGTGCCGCTGGCTGGTCTGGTCTCCTGCAATGCACTGTGTCCAATCACGCTCTCGCAGTACTTCCTGTGAGAGTGTGATTGGACACAGTGCAGTGCAGGAGACCAGACCAGCCAGCGGCACGCAGAGCAATGGATCTTCTCATCTCATCATGCCGGTAAGCTATTCCCCGCTCGCTGCCGCTGGCTGCAATTTTGGAGGAAGGGGGAGTGCGGAAGGGGGAGCGCGGAAGGGGGCCCCTAGGTGAGGGAGGGGGGGAAGCTTCCCCCCTCCCCGCCACTCTGTGCCCACTGCCCCTGCTTCCAAGCTGTGGGGGGGAACTTAGACCTGGCTGCTGCCTACCTAACTGGGGACACCTGTGACCTGCCTACCTAAATGGGGGGGCTCCAGGTGAGGGAGGGGGGTCCCTCTGTGCCCACTGCACCCCCTTTCAGCATGGGGGCCCCCACTAACTGGGGACCTGCCTTTGTGGGGATATCTGCCGCCAATCTAATTGTATTTTGTGGGGATATCTGCTGCCAAACAGATTGTATTTTGTGGGGATATCTGCTACCAATCTAATTGCATCTTGTGGTGATATCTACCACCAATCTGATTGTATTTTGTTTGGAAAAATGCCGCCAATTTGATTGCATTTTGTGGGAATATCTGCCGCCAATCTACCGCCAATCTATTTGCATTTTGTGGGGATATCTGCTGCCAATTTGCATTTTGTGGGGATATCTGCCGCCAATCTAATTGCATTTTGTGGGGATATCTGCCGCCAATCTAATTGCATTTTGTGGGGATATCTGCCACCAATCTGATTGTATTTTGTTGAGAAATCTGCTGCCAATTTGATTGCATTTTGTAGGGGTATCTGCCGCCAATCTAATTGCATTTTGTGGGGATATCTGCTGCCAATCTATTTGCATTTTGTGGGGATATCTGCTGCCAATTTGATTGCATTTTGTGGGGAATCTGCCGCCAATCTGATTGCATTTTGTCGGAAAATCTGCTGCCATTTGACTACTTGATAAGTTATCATGAGGCATGTAACTACTTGATTATTTTATCTAAAATGTATCTGGTTAGACCTAATCTCTGTGAATAACACCGCTACTTATTTTGTGTTTTTTTTTTTTAAAGTCTGCCCATGACTCATCATGACCACGCCAATGTTCCAGTGCGTGGTGACGCCCATTTATTTTTTCTGCGGCATAGCTGAAACTTTCTCGGTGGGCCCTTAGTGTCCCAGGCCGACCATGTCCGTCTTCGAGGGCCTTGTATGCTGAGAGACTGGAGTCAAGAGGAGTCCTCTAGGGGTGATAGAACATGAGATGCTGCTAGTTGCAATCTAGCTTGTGTAGCCAGGCCTTCCAGATCGGGCTAGGGAGCCGACCTGGTGATGGTGCATTTGTTCTTGCTGGCAGAGCTGTCCTGATCTGGTCAGCGGCTGCAACAGCATGGCAGAGCTGGGCTTTCTCTGGAAAGACGTGTGCCAAGTAGCGGAGAAAACAATCCTAATAATACAGCCTATCTATCACTGTTCCTCTATCTGCAGCAGCAGCTCCTCTTGCTGCACTGACTAAAGTGCAGAGTGAAAATGGCCACCGGATCGTGCCTTTTATAGAAGAGGGATTGGCCTGGGTGGTGATCATATCTGATTGGCCATCCTGTCCCACCTGATTTAAGGGTGAAGGGTGAAGAAACGGCACTATGGGAAAGTATAAGTCGGGTGCGAATGGCGCTCATCGTTCATGCTATTCGTGAGCACACGAGTAGTGCACGTTCACCAGAAACCTATTGCCGGTGAATGTATTTTGCCATCCCTAGTTGCACACATTTACCACTATTAGCAGAAAATTCATTATAAGTCCATTGTGATTTTAATATCACCTATGATTTCTGATGATTGATCTCCAATAGTCTTTGGCCTTGGGCTGCCTTAATCAAGTTCATAGTACATTTTCATGTTGCTTGCTAAAATCTACATTCATATCTTAACAAACTAAATGTATCTTTGGGCAGGATCCTTCCCCCTTGTGTTTCTTACTTGACCACACACCTATCCCATTAAATGACCAAACTACCTGGACTACTTGATCAGCACTCCATTGGCTTCATAAACCTAGCCTTGCACCTACACGTTCTTTGGGGATGCGTGATTATGTATTTATGTATTTGCATGTTTGGTTTACTTGTCAGTAACCTTACTGTATGTATTGTCCATTGCTGCATAAAAAGTTGGCACTTTATAAATAAATAGCAATCCCAAAGTTTGTCCTGTAGTAAAAGTACTTAAAATGACTTTATCAATACAAATCAGTTTCTACACAAAGCAGCTGTTTTACTTCGTGTGTCAAAATAAGGACAAAGCCTAGCAGACTTAACAGATGGGAACAAAGGGCACTAGATGGCACATTATTAAAAGCAGTGGTGATTAATGGTAATTTACAAGATTACTGGCAGTTATATGATTGACCCAGATCAATAAATGACTGCCATGTTGTTTTCCACATGACCCTGGAGAGTGTAAATCAATAACAAAATAGAATAACCTCAAAAACGGATAATCAGTAGGATCTACAATGTACATAGGACAAGAATCTCAAGGGATTCCGCAATTTAGGGTCTTTAAAATCAAATGTAATTAATTCATCTATTTGATCAATAATCATATTTTTCTTTTCAGTTACTGGCCCAAGGTATACATTTGATAAACATGCATAAAAAACAACTATATTGTAAATTAACATAAATAATACATGTATAAAAAAATAAATCTTTCAAAATAATAGCTAAAGGCACAGTGTTATGAGAAAATAACAATAACAAAAGAAAAAATTGTGAAGCTGTTGCAAGCTTCCAGCCCATCTAATCAGAATTAAAGGCATGTAAACAAAGTAGACCACCTTGCAGTAGTTTTTCAGATATTGTTAAAAAAAAAGTGTTGGCGAGCATGCCCACTGCCAGTCACTGTTCTATGTTAATGTGCTTCTGTTTATCATTGAGTGTGTCATTTGATAGCCTTAAACACCCTGACCAGCATCTCTGCACTAGTATCCTGACTAGCATCTCTGCACTGCCATAATTCTGTACTATTATTTGTTGTAGCTATTATAACTCCTTTTGGTTTATACCACTGAAACTTCCATACACAACTTCCAAGGATTTAAGGAGCAAAACTATCACAAACATTAATAAAATGTAAATAAATGTGTATTCGTTTTACTGTGCAATTGTCCTAGAGTAAAACGCACTATAAATTAATTTTTTCCTATGTAGCTGTCACTTAGGGCCAGTTCACACTTGTGCGGATGCAGACCGGAAATCGTAAGCGCATCTGTGAGGCGGATGTGTACCGTCTGTTCTGCATCAGCATGCAACAATCACACCTGACCGTTCTGCGTCTGCACTCTGTTTCTTCCTCGTCTGCACGTCTGACTGTCCTCTCCTGCGTCAATAACGTCCACATCATCGCTCACCCATCCTGCCGCCACTGCTCAATCTCTTTAACAGCCTGGAAGCCAGCAGAAGCATGGCTCTCCATAAGCTGCAGCAGACCATTCTCCCAAGTGGTCCAACATGAACCAATGAGAATTCTCCCTGTTGCTGAGAATTCCCATTGGTCTTTTGCAGCCCAGTGGAGAACCCCGGCCACCGGCTGTTTAAAAGGGACCGAGCGGTGGCGATGGGTGGTGGGACACTTGAGTATGGGAATACGGGCGAAACAGGCGACACGGATGCGGCGACTAACCTAGTGAGAATGGACAGTGTCTGTTCTCATAGGCTTTCAATGAACACAGTTTTCCATCCGGTACAAGAAAATGTGCCAACTGGGATTCATGCATTGCATCTCACATTCCGCGGCAGACAGATCCATGTTCAATTGGAAGCGGATCCTATTTTTAACATAGGATCCACTTCCTGCATTTAAACGGAGCTTTAAAAACGTATCACATGGATACATTTTTAAAGCAAGTGTGTACATTACAATAGCTGGTAAAAATCTGACAGGTTTTGGATTAGTCCATTTCTTCATGGGTGATTCTGAGAATTTTCTTAATTCATAATTTTCAAAAACACTTCCTGGAAAGGAACTTTACTGGCTGTAAAGTGTAAAGCCAGTGTTCTCTTGAGCACAATATTCTGACAGTTGGGGAATGCTGCTGCCATCCAGGGAATTCCTAAGAATCCCTTGTGAGCAGATGGATTAGTTCAAAATCTATCAGATCTGTCACATTCTTCCTGCCTCCTGGAAGAGACAGAAACATAGGGAAAAAAAACTAGTAGTGCATTTTACTCTGGTACAAATGTACAGCAAATACACGTTTTTTAAATGTTACTTATTTCCACAATAGTTTTCCTTTAAAGGGGAACTGAAGAGAGAGGTATATGGAGACTGTCATGTTTATTTCCTTTTAGACAATACCAGTTGCCTGGCAGCTCTGCTGATCCTCTGCCTCTAATACTATTAGCCATAGCCCCTGAACAAGCATGCAGCAGATCAGGTGTTTCTGTGCTTCAGACTTATAAGTCTGATCTGACAAGACTAGCTGCATGATTGTTTCTGGTTTTAATCAAATACTACTGCAGAGAAATAGACCAGTAGGGCTGCCAGGCAACTGGTATTGATTAAAAGGAAATAAACATGACAGCCTCCATATACCTCTCTGTTCAGTTCCCCTTTAAGGGTGTTCAGCACACCATGAATATTTACATTTTTTATATAGTTTTCAGTAGTTGCTGCGGACAAAATTATAACTTCTTACCAACTTGCCATTTCATCAAACCATCTTGACTAGATAAATAAATTTTTATCACCTTTGTAACTAAAGAGTTCCCAGTGCAGATTCACTCAAATGTATCTGCCATCCAGCCAAAAAGACAGTTGGCTGTTGGTAAATGCATGCTTTAACTGGTTCATTGTATTGTGCTACCAAGTCACACATTCAGGTGGGTAGATCCATGAACAGTGATGAATATACTTACTTACCTTCTCTTACAACTAGTGAAGCACCTTTTTTATACCATATAAGGGTTCAATCATGCCAAAGTTAGACATACCCTTTTTGGAGTAAGAAACCAAATGTGCAAATTTAATTTATATTAAATACATTCTGTATTTTATTATATTTATATTATGTGTTTGTAATAAATACATTATGTCCTCTATTTTGCTTGATAGTTACAGGCTAAAATAAATACTGAAATGTAAACATACCACACACAAGTTAGGGCTCGTTTCCATTAAAGAGCATAGCCCTGTGGATCTGTGCTGCGAGGCATTCCCGGCGGGGAGGATGAGCATTACTGAATGGGATCGCGGGCTGAAGCACCCCAAAATGCAGCAAACCATGCGTGGTGATTCAGCACTAAATGCCGTGCATGAATGGAAATAGCAGTGCAGTCTATGCACTGTCTGCTGTCCCTACGATCACGTTTCCATAAGCACACATGAAAGCGCGCTATATGGAAACAAGTCCTTACTCCTTTTATTTTCAAGCATAGTGAGTCTTGCATGTAACCAGCATAGTAATGCAGAACTATTTCCACCTTCACCAGTTTTTTTATATGCTCTGTCCATCTAGAAGAAAATGTACCTGTGCATATGAAATGCACAAGGTGATGAATGAAGGGTTTTTAACCATGTATCTCCAATTTCCCCTATCAAATCATCTTTATTCATTTCAAGTAACAAGTTTACAAACTGTATTGCACAGACATATATTTGATTCTTTGATCACTCTACTGTTACCTTACTGAGTGCTTTATATCTCTCCATGTGCTCCACTGTAACCTCAGCCTGCTGCATGTTATAACTGTCAAATGCTGCTTAAAGTGGATCCGAGATGAACTTTTACTCATTACATAATTGTTTTCCTTTCCTATTGTTTATAGGGCATTCCTCAGTTTTAATACTCTAATTCCCTATAAACTAAATAAGCCCCACCCACAGTTTTCAGAGAGCCTTGGCAGTAGCAAGGGCTCATGGGAGCTCAGTCTGGGTAGGAGGAGGGGGAGGTATTACTAGCCAGATATTTCAGAGGCAGAGGGGAGGAGGGAGGAGGAGGGGGGATTAGGTTTTTTTTACAGGCTGAGTGCTGAAGATGCAGATAAGCTTGCCTGTGTGTAATGTTTACAAACAACATGGCTGCTGTCATTGTATCACAGGAAGAAATTATCAAATTCTATTGAAACTGTTTGCAGCTAGATTTTCTGTGATCTAAACTTTAGATAAGATATATAGACAAGTTACTTGTTATAGTAAGTTTTTCATCTCGGATCCGCTTTAAATGGGAGTGATTTCTATAACTGTCATATACACATTTCGAATATCACCAACATCGCACATGTTCCTTCCCCCTGTGAAATCAATGCACCACTTCAGTTTAGTGTTTGAACAATGCAATATTTTCTATGTTCAGCTTTGTGCAGTATTATGAATCAATAACACAAACAGAAAGTGTAATGATTAAAAAAGAATTATTAGCACAACCAGGGAATCAGAAATGTCAAATCATTAGGGAAATGGCTTGAATGAACCCTACAAAATGTTTTTGTTGATATGAGGAATATCAGTCTATGTTCAGAGAACCTCAAAGTGGAAAGAAAGGAGGGGGAGAGCAGAGGAAACAGAGGTCTTTTAAGTGCAGTAATATGTATAGAAACCTTCTGTGAGCACTTGAATTCAATATTACTCACATTGAGTCGTTGCCAAATCGCAACTGTATTTTCCACTTGTGGAGAAAACCCATCTCCATTCTCCACCCATGTCTTTAGGCCCATTGGTCCCTCTCAAAATCTGCAAGTTGGGGGAGAATGAGAGGGAAAGGGGGACCAACCTAAAAAGTTAAACAAGCTTTACAGTTTAGCTATGCTATGGGCACTCAGATAATAATATATAAAATAAGAGGTAAGTATTTTGCTTTTACCTCTCAAAAATGATCTAATATATTAATTGAAATTTTATTGGCCATGTTACAAATATTTTTAACGTTGTTATCTGGATACCTCTATCATAGCTTTATATTAGACTCTAGCCCTATTTTTCTTATTTAATTGTGTACAATTCAATGGGTGTCAGTGACCAAACATGATCTAAGCTCAAATAAAATACTTTCTAAAACACAAAATTAAGTATTCTTCTGAAGTACATAAGCCAGCAACTCTACAATCAAGCAACTCTGCGCCAGCAACTCTGCAACCAAGTCACTGAGGCTAAGCTTTCTTTGGATAGACAGTATCCCATCTGATGGCTTATGCATCTTATACACATAAAAAAATCTGCATATATAATTCATTTGGATAAACACAACTGGTTATTTATATCACTTATGTCTTAATGCTTTGTTGTGGCTTTCCTAATATAACTCTACATCTTAGCGGAGAAGAGTCTCAAGGTCCATACATATAGTTACAAATCATTTACAATTCCTGATTTCTAAATGCTATCTCTGACACCTAATTCTAGTGCCCCTCCCCCCTCCATGCCATCTCCATCCTGATGCCTATCCTTTGCCCCCCTCATGTTAACTCCTTTTTTATACTAATCTCTCCTCCTAATGTTGAAATGTTCCCCAAGGCTAACCCTCCTAAACAATGCCCAAGTATAACCAATAAACATATACTCACCTTTCACTGTTTTCACTATATGACATTAAGCTATAACCCCAACAAATCGGCTATAAAATGGCAGATTGCCAGAGCCAAAAAAATCCCCTTGCACCAATACCCAAATGAACCCCTAACAACTGGAAGAGGAGTGGAAGTTGAATGGAAGCAACTCATTGTGATACCTATTGTATCCATCCAAGTAGCAAGGAGAAATTGTGTTTTTTTTTCAACATTCCATGGAGAAAAGTGAGTGATAGTTGATATTGCACATTGATTTTTAAATCTACTTGTAGAAATGTATGTTCAAAACACACATTTACAAATCTTGAAATGCTGACTAACGACTAAAAAATTCTTCATAACCATGTAGTAAACAGTTTACTCAAATTGGCCTAAAACTACTTAAAGTGGAACTAAACTCTGAGTTTCCTCTCTGCTTTAAATGATTAGCCAAAGGATGATAAACTTTATGGGCAAAAATGTCTTCAAGTTCACAATTTGGTTTCACTTTGCAGGGAGCACTGAAAAGGTTAAGCCTCAGTGTTTACTGTATGAGCTGCCTTGGCAGAGCTCCTGCAGTCTATTTACAGCTGCTGATAAGAACTAATTAGTCACTTTGATCTGGCACAAAAAACAGAGCAGTAGACTTCTTCATCAAGTATGTGAGGAATAAAGACTTTTCATTGCGTGCTCTGCAAGAGTTCAGTTCCACTTTAAATAAGCAAACACATAGCTATACTCTGTATATATTTGTCCAAGCTGTATCCCTAGGTGACTATGCTACAAGATTATAAACTGTAATAATGAAGAAAATGTATCCTATGAGCTATAATAATATGTGCTGTAAGCTCACTTCCACAGTGAACATAAACTAGATATTGTACGTCTATAACACATTTCAGTAGCAGCAAATAGGTCCCTAATTTTGGGGGGAAAAAAGTTGTCTGGAAGTCAAGAGGCAGCTCTGCTTGTGACACTTCTGCGGCTGTGCTGTCCTCAGCAACTCCTTGGGGTGGTGACTAATTGCCCCCGTAAATCACTGCGCTGCAGTGTGCTACTACGTTTATTTTTCTGACAGTAATTTAGTGCTTGCTCTTTTCCACACTTGTCATTGCATGTTTTTCTTCACATTAAAAGGCAGTAGAGAAAGGACAGTAATTAACTGTGTGCAATACATACTCCTGGAAGCTCTTTCATCATAGTGTGATAATTGTACTTGGTGTCTGTCAAGGTAACCTCTCCATTTCAAGGCTCGATGCGGTGCTATTTGTCAATTGTGCACTCCAGCTTCCGTCTTGACTGTTGTTTAGTGCATTTCAAGTAGAATACCTATTTGTCCAAAGAGTAGGTCATTTATTCTAAAGGATTGGGTGTCAAAAATGTTACCCTAATTTACACAAGATAAAATATTCCTAATATAATATTCATACACCTGGTTTCTCTGCTAAAGCAAACTGGGAGTGAATTTGTTATGTTGAGGAGACAGATCACACCAGCGAATGCAGAAGAGGCACACACATTTCAAATTGGAGCAAAACAATGCTATTTTGCACAGCACATCAGATTAATACAATGCTATAAAGAAGCCTACATCTACTCCATCTTCCCTTCACAGACTACTAGGGTGCATCTGAGTGTAAAAAAACACTAGACTTTAACAGAAATGGGCTGAAAAGTATTTGGGAATTGGTACTGAAGCTGGTGGTTCATTATTCGGGGTGTTATAGTCTTGATGCGCAAAATGTATCTCATAAGCTATCTCACCTGGGACATATATACAGGGTGGGAACAATAAACCATAATTAAGGTATTAGTAAGGAACAGTCTTACCTCAATACGGAGGTTAAAGATTTCAATCATGTATTAGACACCAAAATCTTTAACCTCCGTATCAAGTTAACACTGTTTCCTGCCAATACCTTAATTAACATCTATTGTTCACTTATACTGGGGCACCTCTTCCCACCCCGTATTGTCTAGTCCCGTCCCCCCACCCCACCCCTTCAGGGGCAATCTTTGCAAACAATTTTAAGTGGTTCTAGAGGACTTTTTCAATTGGAGTGTACCCTAAGTCCAAACAAAGACTTATGCTCTACATCTGTTGTCACATGGCACTTTGTTAGCACTGCACTTTTGTTTTCCCTGGCGAAGCCCTGATTTATTTAGGTGTGAAACATTGGTTTTGAACAATGTATTGTGGGGTGTATGTTAATTGTTATAGAGGGGGTATGTTAATGCCTGAAACACTGAAAGGATTATAGGGGATGACTATTTCACCCCCAATGGGCATTTAACATCCATCCTTTATGGGAGTAGGATATTTTACATTGTATTTCTCATGTGCAGGGAAGGGAATTTTTCTATTGCTCATTATTTTGCACTGCAGACTTTGTATACTGTGTGGTGGTTTTCCACTTGAATTCCAATAAGAGGCAGAACAACATAGATACAATTATGTGTATGTGCGGTGGTAGATTTCAGTAGCCTAACCCTGATTTTATATTATAGCATAGCAAGGTACATCAGCACACCAGTCTCCATTCAATATGCAACGCACATTTTATTGTGCACTAATCCACATAGTCAAACCGACAATTGTTTTGGGGGCCACGCAGGGTCCCCCTTTCTCAAGGCAATGTGGCATAATTTATTATAATGCCACATTGCCTTGAGAAAGGGGGACCCTGCGTGGTCCTCGAAACAATTGTTGGTCTGACTTTGTGGATTAGTGCACAATAAAATGTGCGTTGCATATTGAATGGAGACTGGTGTGCTGATGTACCTTGCTATGCTATGTTCTTAAGGTGACGTTGCCAGGTCACCAAATCAAGCACCCTGAACAGGACGGTGTGCCCGCTGTACTTTCTTTGTTATGATTTCATATTATGTAATAAAAGTTATATTTTAGGATTATCATACCCACACCCATTCAGAGAAAGGGCTTCTTAAAGGGCTGATTTTCAGTTCTAAGTGCTTTGTTAGTGTGTATTTCCTCAGGGGAGTCATGTTTTCTCCAACATTCTAGAAAACATACACATAAGTTAGCATATTTTTCAGAATATAAGATGTACTTTTTCTTTTTTGGGGTGGGGGAAATATTGCAAAGATACGGTATTGTGCCCCCTGAATATACTTGCCGGATTCTGCCACCATGCTCTTTCGTCTTGCTCTAGTAATCAGAGGATGCTCCATCATTCAGGATGAAGCCCTTTTGGGTCCCAGCCACTGTGCTCCTCTTCCTTGCATTCTCCATGTGTAGACTGCAGCCTTGCAGCGTACACGTGCCACCACCGCCATCCTCACTGGTTACAGAATCCTCGGCACTTCCTGGATACAGTGCTTCTACTGTGTGACCTGCAGCATACCTGCACTTCACGTCAAGCATAACCCGGGGCACATGCGTCGCAGGTCACATAGTAGAGGCACTGTAACCAGGAAGTGCCAGGAGGACTCTACAAACAGGGAGGATGGCAGCAGCAGTGTGTGTACACTGCAAGGCTGCAGTCTACGTACAGAGACTACATCGAAGAGGAGCATAGAGGCTGGGACCAGAAGAGCTTCATCCTGAATGACAGAGTGCCCTCGGATCAGTGCAGTTTCTAGGCTAAAATGCACCCAGGGCGAGGGTGTAAAAATTGCGCCCCCCCCCCCCCCCGCGAGCAAGGTATGGGTGCCCGCAGTATAGGTTAGCCAGGTCTAGTTGCACTTAGTATAGGTCCCCCCAGTATAGGTAGCCAAGAATAGGTACCCCAGTACAGGTAGCCAGGCATAGGTGAGCCAGTATAGTTGCCCCCGCTATAGGTTAGCCAGGTAGGTGCCTCCAGTATAGGTAGCCAGTATAGTTGCCCCCAGTATAGGTTAGATAGGCAGGCGCCCCCGGTATAAGTTAGATAGGTAGGTGCCCCAGTACAGGTTATTTAGGTAGGTGCCTGCAATATAGGTAGCCAGTATAGTGGCCACCTGTATAGGCTAGCTAGGTAGGTGTCCCCAATACAGGTTAAATAAGTGCCCCCAGTATAGGTTAGATAGGTAGCTGCCCCCCAGTGTAGGTTAGATTAGGTAGCTGCCTCCCAGTGTAGGTTAGATAGGTAGCTGCCCCCCAGCGTAGGTTAGATTAGGTAGGTGCCCCCCCCAGCGTAGGTTAGATTAGGTAGGTGCCCCCCCAGTATAGATTAGATAGGTAGTTGCCCCCCAGTGTAGGTTAGATAGGTAGCTGCCCCCCAGTGTAGGTTAGATAGGTAGCTGCCCCCCAGTGAAGGTTAGATAGGTAGCTGCCCCCCAGTGAAGGTTAGATAGGTAGCTGCCCCCCAGTGTAGGTTAGATTAGGTAGGTGCCCCCCAGTGTAGGTTAGATTAGGTAGGTGCCCCCCAGTGTAGGTTAGATTAGGTAGGTGCCCCCCAGTATAGGTTAGATTAGGTAGGTGCCCCCCAGTGTATGTTAGATTAGGTAGGTGCCCCCCAGTGTATGTTAGATTAGGTAGGTGCCCCCCAGCGCAGGTTAGATTAGGTTGGTGCCCCCCAGTATAGGTTAGATAGGTAGCTGCCCCCCAGTATAGGTTAGATTAGGTAGGTGCCCCCCAACGTAGGTTAGATTAGGTAGCTGCCCCCAGCGTAGGTTAGATTAGGTAGGTGCCCCCAGGATAGGTTAGATAGCTAGCTGTCCCCTATAGTGGAGGGGGAGCCGGAGCCGCGGGGAGGGCAGCCCGACCTCTCCCTGCCTCTCCCGGGCGCCCTCCATGCTCCCCCCTCAGATGCAGAGCGAGCAGCCGGGAAGCGCTGTTTGCAACTCACCTGCCTGGCTCCAAGCGCTGCTCTCTCGCCGCTGGTCTGTCTCTTCTCTCTGCATACATGCTGATACACGCGGCTTCCGGCTAAACAGGAAGCCGCGTGTATCCGCAGTATGCAGAGAGAAGAGACAGACCAGCGGCGAGAGAGCAGCGCTTGGAGCCAGGCAGGTGAGTTGCAAACAGCGCTTCCCGGCTGCTCGCTCTGCATCTGAGGGGGGAGCACGGAGGGTGCCCGGGAGAGGGAGGGAGAGGTCGGGCTGCCCTCCCCGCGGCTCCGGCTCCCCCCTCCATTATAGCGCCCCCCTCCTAACAGCCCCGCACGGGGGTAGAAACGGCCCTGCCTCGGATTACCAGAGGAGGGGAAGAGCACAGCAGCAGGATCAGGTGAGATGTTTCATGAGTTAGTTAATGAAGTGCAGTGTAGTTAGTGGAGGCAGCAGGGGTTAGTTAGTGAAGTGTAGTGTATTTAATTGGGGCAGCAGGGGTTAGTTAGTGAAGTATAGTGTAGTTGGTGGTGACAGTTGGGGTTAGTTAGTGAAGTGTAGTGTAGTTGGTGGTGGCAGCAGGGGTTAGTTAGTGAAGTGTAGTGTAATTGGTTAGGGCAGCAGGGGATAGTTAGTGAAGTGTAGTGTAGTTAATGGTGGCAGCATGGGTTAGTGAAATGTAGTTTAGTGTAGTTGGAGGGGGTAGCAGGGGTAAGTGAAGTGTAGTGTGGTGTAGCAGGAGTTAGTGTAGCTAGGCAGTGCAGCTTAGATATAGACAGAGGAAAGGTCCATAAGATGCCCCTGCAGTATAGAGGCACCTAGGTTTGTTTTTTTCCTGATTTTTGACCTCTAAACCTAGGTGCGTCTTATATTCCAAAAAATATGGTTAATGACTTGGACTATGGTGGACTTATAACTATGGTAGAGAATAGACTGTGAGCCCCTCTGATGGCTCTTGTCCACTAGGATCATTTTGTGATGGGACTCTAATTGCTATTGGATCGTAACATGCTAGGTACTCACATAACTAATTGAAACGCATGTTTTTTCCATTAGTGCGATGCATTTGCAACATGATTTTTCCAGTCACAGCGGTTATGCCTGCTGCATGTTTTGTGTGGTTGAGCTCATATACAAAGTATAGGAGTACAGACAAATCACATCGCAATCGCTTCACAAAATATTTGTTCATCATGTCACAAATCACAAATGCACCGCAGTCGCACTGTACACCTGACATATTGGCTTAAAGTCATGGAGGAATTGCCATAGTGAAAAAGCAATCGATTAGCAGTGCAATCATGATTGCGATCGCATTTCTCGGTGGAAAACAGCCCTGAGATACAGTGGATATATGCAATATAAAATGCTGCACAGCTGCGGATGATGTCAGCAATGCTAAATATATTTTAATAATACTTCACTTTTTTATAGTTCTGCTGCTTCCTGATTGGCTGGTAAAATTTTATTGATTTATGTATTTATATAGCGCCAACATATTACGCAGCGCTGTACAGAGTATATTGCCTTGTCACTTAAATGTCAGTCAGAGGGGTTAACAATCTACTGTAGTCCCTACCATAGGATAAAGGGGAAAGAGGCGCCCAGAGAAGATAAAATGTGTTAAAAACAAATAAAATGAAAAAAAGTGAGGTGGCTTACCTCAATGAAGACAAATTCACGTATTAATAGAATTTTATTGCACTGGCAATGTGTTTTGTGGGTGCATACCCACTTCCTCAGGCCAAATAGCAGTGCCTAATAGTGCTTGTAGCCATAAATAAGGCGCCTCTCCTCTCGCCTTTCATTTTATTTGTTTTTAACGCATTTTATCTTCTCTGGGCGCCTCTTTCCTCTTGATCCTGTGCCTTCACCCTCCTTTTGGGGGGGAGATCATCCCTCTTTGATCAATTTAGGTCATTTGAGGTTTGCTTTTTATCAAGAGTGCGACCATCACCAGCTCCGTCTGGTCACCCGAGTGGAGTCGAGGTTATACATCTCCCCCTGCTTCTAGTGGTCAGCAGGGCCGGATTTCTGGCAAGGCCACCTAGGCCATGGCCTAGGGCACCAGAAATTTAGGGGCGGCTCAGTGAGGGGCAGTAAAGCTGTTCTATGGAGCCATCCCTATCTACAAGGACAGATTTACCCTTTGAACTCTCTGTCCTGTACTTTTGTCATCCCTGTAAGACTTGTAAGCTCTGTCCTGCAGGTACACATCAGCTTAACTCTCATGGTGACACAATGGGTCCATCATTAAAGAGATGGCAAACATAACATAAAAGTAGAGATGAGCGTAATGACCTAATTACGATTTTGCGAAATTTCGCGTAATTAGTGTAATTACGATTATGGCCGTAAGTACATAATCGTAATGAAGAAGGATTTCGCGAAATTTCGCGTAAGCGTAATTTTCGCGTAATTTTCGCATTACAGTCGTATCATGCCGTAATTTCGCATTAAACGCTACCGTAATTTCGCGTTAAACCGTAACGCTCCGTATAATATAAAAAAGCCGCCGACTTTAAGGGTTAATAGCAAAGCCCCCTTAAATGTTAAGAGCCTCAAGTTTGGAGAATATATTAAGGAGATCAGGAGGAATAAGAGGAAAATTTTTTTTTTCAAAAAGACCTTATAGTTTTTGAGAAAATCGATGTTAAAGTTTCAAAGGAAAAATGTAAACATTTAAAAACCCGCCGATTTTAACGGTTAATAGCAAAGCCTGCTTAAAGTTTAGGAACACCAAATTCCCAGGGTATATTAAGGGGATCAGTGGGAATAAGAGGAAAAAAATTTTTTTCAAAAAGACCTTATAGTTTTTGAGAAAATCGATTTTTAAGTTTCAAGGGCGAAAATGTCTTTTAAATGTGGAAAATGTCAGTTTTTTTTGCACAGGTAACAATAGTGTATTATTTTCATAGATTCCCCCAAGTGGGAAGAGTTTTACTTACTTCGTTCTGAGTGTGGGAAATATAAAAAAAAAACGACGTGGGGTCCCCCCTCCCAGACCTCTTTAACCCCTTGTCCCCCATGCAGGCTGGGATAGCCAGAATGCGGAGCACCGGCCGCGTGGGGCTCCGCACCCTGACTATACCAGCCCGCATGGTCCATGGATTGGGGGGTCTCGGAAGGGGAGGGGCAGCCAAGCTTTCCCCTCCCCCTCCGAGCCCTTGTCCAATCCAAGGACAAGGGGCTCTTCTCCACCTCCGATGGGCGGTGGAGGTGGAGGCCGCGATTTCCTGGGGGGGAGGTTCATGGTGGAATCTGGGAGTCCCCTTTAAAAAGGGGTCCCCCAGATGCCCACCCCCCCTCCCAGGAGAAATGAGTATAGAGGTACTTGTACCCCATACCCATTTCCTTTAAGAGTTAAAGTAAATAAACACACAGACACTTAGAAAAAGTATTTTAATTGAACAAAAAACATAACCACGAAAAAAGTCCTTTAATATTCTTAATTAACCATTAATACTTACCTGTCCCTTTAAATAAATGATCCCTCGCAATATCCTCGGAAATGTTCTATCAGTTACAATGTAACAAAGTTATTACAATGTATCAACTTTGTTACATTGTAACTACGCCGCACCCGACGTCACTCACCGCCGCCGCCGCCACCGCGTCTGCGCTGCACGGACCGACAGAGCTCTGAGCTATAGCTCAGAGCTCTCTAAGCATCTTTGTATTTGGGCTCCAAGGAGCCCCATTGGTCCTTAGCAGACCAATGGGGTTCCTTCTGATTTGAAGGAACCCCATTGGTCTGCTAAGGACCAATGGGGCTCCTTGGAGCCCAAATACAAAGATGCTTTAGAGAGCTCTGAGCTATATAGCTCAGAGCTCTGTCGGGTCCGTGCAGGACGCTAAGTCCCCGCCGGCTCCGCTGCCCTCCCCGCCTCTCCCACATGTCACCCACATGTCACCCACATGTGGGTGACATGTGGGTGACAGATGTGGGCGGGGTGGACAGCGGGAGCTGCGGGGACTTAGCGTCCTGCACGGACGCGTATGCGGCGGCTGAGCGGCGAGTGGCGTCGGGTGCGGCGTAGTTACAATGTAACAAAGTTGATACATTGTAATAACTTTGTTACATTGTAACTGATAGAACATTTCCGAGGATATTGCGAGGGATCATTTATTTAAAGGGACAGGTAAGTATTAATGGTTAATTAAGAATATTAAAGGACTTTTTTCGTGGTTATGTTTTTTGTTCAATTAAAATACTTTTTCTAAGTGTCTGTGTGTTTATTTACTTTAACTCTTAAAGGAAATGGGTATGGGGTACAAGTACCTCTATACTCATTTCTCCTGGGAGGGGGGGTGGGCATCTGGGGGACCCCTTTTTAAAGGGGACTCCCAGATTCCACCATGAACCTCCCCCCCAGGAAATCGCGGCCTCCACCTCCACCGCCCATCGGA